>NW_026872047.1:0-177500 GCF_033458585.1 Syngnathus typhle
ACGGGAGCGGCACAATTCAGAAAAAGTGCTCAGCTCGCCGAGAAAATGCGATTTAAGCAATAAAATTAAAAATGCTTATAAAACATAAACCAAACGTTGGAGGTGGTCATTTCTTAATGCGCAGTAATAAACTCGGCACTCTAGAGCACCCGAGAGCGTTTTTTTCGATGCCAACCTAACCAGAGTGACGGGAGCGGCACAATTCAGAAAAAGTGCTCAGCTCGCCGAGAAAATGCGATTTAAGCAATAAAATTAAAAATGCTTATAAAACATAAACCAAACGTTGGAAGTGGTCATTTCTTCATGCGCAGTGATAAACTCGGCACTCTAAAGCACCCGAGAGCGTTTTTTTCGATGCCAACCTAACCAGAGTTACGGGAGCGGCACAATTCAGAAAAAGCGCTCAGCTCGCCGAGAAAATGCGATTTAAGCAATAAAATTAAAAATGCTTATAAAACATAAACCAAACGTTGGAGGTGGTCATTTCTTCATGCGCAGTGATAAACTCGGCACTCTAAAGCACCCGAGAGCGTTTTTTTCGATGCCAACCTAACCAGAGTGACGGGAGCGGCACAATTCAGAAAAAGCGCTCAGCTCGCCGAGAAAATGCGATTTAAGCAATAAAATTAAAAATGCTTATAAAACATAAACCAAACGTTGGAGGTGGTCATTTCTTAATGCGCAGTAATAAACTCGGCACTCTATAGCACCCGAGAGCGTTTTTTTCGATGCCAACCTAACCAGAGTGACGGGAGCGGCACAATTCAGAAAAAGTGCTCAGCTCGCCGAGAAAATGCGATTTAAGCAATAAAATTAAAAATGCTTATAAAACATAAACCAAACGTTGGAGGTGGTCATTTCTCAATGCGCAGTAATAAACTCGGCACTCTAAAGCACCCGAGAGCGTTTTTTTCGATGCCAACCTAACCAGAGTGACGGGAGCGGCACAATTCAGAAAAAGTGCTCAGCTCGCCGAGAAAATGCGATTTAAGCAATAAAATTAAAAATGCTTATAAAACATAAACCAAACGTTGGAGGTGGTCATTTCTTAATGCGCAGTAATAAACTCGGCACTCTAAAGCACCCGAGAGCGTTTTTTTCGATGCCAACCTAACCAGAGTGACGGGAGCGGCACAATTCAGAAAAAGCGCTCAGCTCGCCGAGAAAATGCGATTTAAGCAATAAAATTAAAAATGCTTATAAAACATAAACCAAACGTTGGAGGTGGTCATTTCCTAATGCGCAGTAATAAACTCGGCACTCTAAAGCACCCGAGAGCGTTTTTTTCGATGCCAACCTAACCAGAGTGACGGGAGCGGCACAATTCAGAAAAAGTGCTCAGCTCGCCGAGAAAATGCGATTTAAGCAATAAAATTAAAAATGCTTATTAAACATAAACCAAACGTTGGAGGTGGTCATTTCTTCATGCGCAGTGAATAACTCGGCACTCTAAAGCACCCGAGAGCGTTTTTTTCGATGCCAACCTAACCAGAGTGACGGGAGCGGCACAATTCAGAAAAAGCGCTCAGCTCGCCGAGAAAATGCGATTTAAGCAATAAAATTAAAAATGCTTATAAAACATAAACCAAACGTTGGAGGTGGTCATTTCTTCATGCGCAGTGAATAACTCGGCACTCTAAAGCACCCGAGAGCGTTTTTTTCGATGCCAACCTAACCAGAGTGACGGGAGCGGCACAATTCAGAAAAAGCGCTCAGCTCGCCGAGAAAATGCGATTTAAGCAATAAAATTAAAAATGCTTATAAAACATAAACCAAACGTTGGAGGTGGTCATTTCTTCATGCGCAGTGATAAACTCGGCACTCTAAAGCACCCGAGAGCGTTTTTTTCGATGCCAACCTAACCAGAGTGACGGGAGCGGCACAATTCAGAAAAAGTGCTCAGCTCGCCGAGAAAATGCGATTTAAGCAATAAAATTAAAAATGCTTATAAAACATAAACCAAACGTTGGAGGTGGTCATTTCTTCATGCGCAGTGATAAACTCGGCACTCTAAAGCACCCGAGAGCGTTTTTTTCGATGCCAACCTAACCAGAGTGACGGGAGCGGCACAATTCAGAAAAAGTGCTCAGCTCGCCGAGAAAATGCGATTCAAGCAATAAAATAAAAAATGCTTATTAAACATAAACCAAACGTTGGAGGTGGTCATTTCTTCATGCGCAGTGAATAACTCGGCACTCTAAAGCACCCGAGAGCGTTTTTTTCGATGCCAACCTAACCAGAGTGACGGGAGCGGCACAATTCAGAAAAAGTGCTCAGCTCGCCGAGAAAATGCGATTTAAGCAATAAAATTAAAAATGCTTATAAAACATAAACCAAACGTTGGAGGTGGTCATTTCTTAATGCGCATTAATAAACCCGGCACTCTAAAGCACCCGAGAGCGTTTTTTTCGATGCCAACCTAACCAGAGTGACGGGAGCGGCACAATTCAGAAAAAGTGCTCAGCTCGCCGAGAAAATGCGATTTAAGCAATAAAATTAAAAATGCTTATAAAACATAAACCAAACGTTGGAGGTGGTCATTTCTTAATGCGCAGTAATAAACTCGGCACTCTTAAGCACCCGAGAGCGTTTTTTTCGATGCCAACCTAACCAGAGTGACGGGAGCGGCACAATTCAGAAAAAGTGCTCAGCTCGCCGAGAAAATGCGATTTAAGCAATAAAATTAAAAATGCTTATTAAACATAAACCAAACGTTGGAGGTGGTCATTTCTTCATGCGCAGTGAATAACTCGGCACTCTAAAGCACCCGAGAGCGTTTTTTTCGATGCCAACCTAACCAGAGTGACGGGAGCGGCACAATTCAGAAAAAGCGCTCAGCTCGCCGAGAAAATGCGATTTAAGCAATAAAATTACAAATGCTTATTAAACATAAACCAAACATTGGAGGTGGTCATTTCTTCATGCGCAGTGAATAACTCGGCACTCTAAAGCACCCGAGAGCGTTTTTTTCGATGCCAACCTAACCAGAGTGACGGGAGCGGCACAATTCAGAAAAAGCGCTCAGCTCGCCGAGAAAATGCGATTTAAGCAATAAAATTAAAAATGCTTATAAAACATAAACCAAACGTTGGAGGTGGTCATTTCTTCATGCGCAGTGATAAACTCGGCACTCTAAAGCACCCGAGAGCGTTTTTTTCGATGCCAACCTAACCAGAGTGACGGGAGCGGCACAATTCAGAAAAAGTGCTCAGCTCGCCGAGAAAATGCGATTTAAGCAATAAAATTAAAAATGCTTATAAAACATAAACCAAACGTTGGAGGTGGTCATTTCTTCATGCGCAGTGAATAACTCGGCACTCTAAAGCACCCGAGAGCGTTTTTTTCGATGGCAACCTAACCAGAGTGACGGGAGCGGCACAATTCAGAAAAAGTGCTCAGCTCGCCGAGAAAATGCGATTTAAGCAATAAAATTAAAAATGCTTATAAAACATAAACCAAACGTTGGAGGTGGTCATTTCTTAATGCGCAGTAATAAACTCGGCACTCTAAAGCACCCGAGAGCGTTTTTTTCGATGCCAACCTAACCAGAGTGACGGGAGCGGCACAATTCAGAAAAAGTGCTCAGCTCGCCGAGAAAATGCGATTTAAGCAATAAAATTAAAAATGCTTATAAAACATAAACCAAACGTTGGAGGTGGTCATTTCTTAATGCGCAGTAATAAACTCGGCACTCTAGAGCACCCGAGAGCGTTTTTTTCGATGCCAACCTAACCAGAGTGACGGGAGCGGCACAATTCAGAAAAAGTGCTCAGCTCGCCGAGAAAATGCGATTTAAGCAATAAAATTAAAAATGCTTATAAAACATAAACCAAACGTTGGAAGTGGTCATTTCTTCATGCGCAGTGATAAACTCGGCACTCTAAAGCACCCGAGAGCGTTTTTTTCGATGCCAACCTAACCAGAGTTACGGGAGCGGCACAATTCAGAAAAAGCGCTCAGCTCGCCGAGAAAATGCGATTTAAGCAATAAAATTAAAAATGCTTATAAAACATAAACCAAACGTTGGAGGTGGTCATTTCTTCATGCGCAGTGATAAACTCGGCACTCTAAAGCACCCGAGAGCGTTTTTTTCGATGCCAACCTAACCAGAGTGACGGGAGCGGCACAATTCAGAAAAAGCGCTCAGCTCGCCGAGAAAATGCGATTTAAGCAATAAAATTAAAAATGCTTATAAAACATAAACCAAACGTTGGAGGTGGTCATTTCTTAATGCGCAGTAATAAACTCGGCACTCTAAAGCACCCGAGAGCGTTTTTTTCGATGCCAACCTAACCAGAGTGACGGGAGCGGCACAATTCAGAAAAAGTGCTCAGCTCGCCGAGAAAATGCGATTTAAGCAATAAAATTAAAAATGCTTATAAAACATAAACCAAACGTTGGAGGTGGTCATTTCTCAATGCGCAGTAATAAACTCGGCACTCTAAAGCACCCGAGAGCGTTTTTTTCGATGCCAACCTAACCAGAGTGACGGGAGCGGCACAATTCAGAAAAAGTGCTCAGCTCGCCGAGAAAATGCGATTTAAGCAATAAAATTAAAAATGCTTATAAAACATAAACCAAACGTTGGAGGTGGTCATTTCTTAATGCGCAGTAATAAACTCGGCACTAAAGCACCCGAGAGCGTTTTTTTCGATGCCAACCTAACCAGAGTGACGGGAGCGGCACAATTCAGAAAAAGCGCTCAGCTCGCCGAGAAAATGCGATTTAAGCAATAAAATTAAAAATGCTTATAAAACATAAACCAAACGTTGGAGGTGGTCATTTCCTAATGCGCAGTAATAAACTCGGCACTCTAAAGCACCCGAGAGCGTTTTTTTCGATGCCAACCTAACCAGAGTGACGGGAGCGGCACAATTCAGAAAAAGTGCTCAGCTCGCCGAGAAAATGCGATTTAAGCAATAAAATTAAAAATGCTTATAAAACATAAACCAAACGTTGGAGGTGGTCATTTCTTAATGCGCAGTAATAAACTCGGCACTCTAAAGCACCCGTGAGCGTTTTTTTCGATGCCAACCTAACCAGAGTGACGGGAGCGGCACAATTCAGAAAAAGTGCTCAGCTCGCCGAGAAAATGCGATTTAAGCAATAAAATTAAAAATGCTTATAAAACATAAACCAAACGTTGGAGGTGGTCATTTCTTAATGCGCAGTAATAAACTCGGCACTCTAAAGCACCCGAGAGCGTTTTTTTCGATGCCAACCTAACCAGAGTGACGGGAGCGGCACAATTCAGAAAAAGCGCTCAGCTCGCCGAGAAAATGCGATTTAAGCAATAAAATTAAAAATGCTTATAAAACATAAACCAAACGTTGGAGGTGGTCATTTCTTCATGCGCAGTGATAAACTCGGCACTCTAAAGCACCCGAGAGCGTTTTTTTCGATGCCAACCTAACCAGAGTGACGGGAGCGGCACAATTCAGAAAAAGTGCTCAGCTCGCCGAGAAAATGCGATTTAAGCAATAAAATTAAAAATGCTTATAAAACATAAACCAAACGTTGGAGGTGGTCATTTCTTCATGCGCAGTGATAAACTCGGCACTCTAAAGCACCCGAGAGCGTTTTTTTCGATGCCAACCTAACCAGAGTGACGGGAGCGGCACAATTCAGAAAAAGTGCTCAGCTCGCCGAGAAAATGCGATTCAAGCAATAAAATTAAAAATGCTTATTAAACATAAACCAAACGTTGGAGGTGGTCATTTCTTCATGCGCAGTGAATAACTCGGCACTCTAAAGCACCCGAGAGCGTTTTTTTCGATGCCAACCTAACCAGAGTGACGGGAGCGGCACAATTCAGAAAAAGTGCTCAGCTCGCCGAGAAAATGCGATTTAAGCAATAAAATTAAAAATGCTTATAAAACATAAACCAAACGTTGGAGGTGGTCATTTCTTAATGCGCAGTAATAAACTCGGCACTCTAAAGCACCCGAGAGCGTTTTTTTCGATGCCAACCTAACCAGAGTGACGGGAGCGGCACAATTCAGAAAAAGTGCTCAGCTCGCCGAGAAAATGCGATTAAAGCAATAAAATTAAAAATGCTTATAAAACATAAACCAAACGTTGGAGGTGGTCATTTCTTAATGCGCAGTAATAAACTCGGCACTCTAAAGCACCCGAGAGCGTTTTTTTCGATGCCAACCTAACCAGAGTGACGGGAGCGGCACAATTCAGAAAACGTGCTCAGCTCGCCGAGAAAATGCGATTTAAGCAATAAAATTAAAAATAGTTATAAAACATAAACCAAACGTTGGAGGTGGTCATTTCTTCATGCGCAGTGATAAAGTCGGCACTCTAAAGCACCCGAGAGCGTTTTTTTCGATGCCAACCTAACCAGAGTGACGGGAGCGGCACAATTCAGAAAAAGCGCTCAGCTCGCCGAGAAAATGCGATTTAAGCAATAAAATTAAAAATGCTTATAAAACATAAACCAAACGTTGGAGGTGGTCATTTCTTCATGCGCAGTGATAAACTCGGCACTCTAAAGCACCCGAGAGCGTTTTTTTCGATGCCAACCTAACCAGAGTGACGGGAGCGGCACAATTCAGAAAAAGTGCTCAGCTCGCCGAGAAAATGCGATTCAAGCAATAAAATTAAAAATGCTTATTAAACATAAACCAAACGTTGGAGGTGGTCATTTCTTCATGCGCAGTGAATAACTCGGCACTCTAAAGCACCCGAGAGCGTTTTTTTCGATGCCAACCTAACCAGAGTGACGGGAGCGGCACAATTCAGAAAAAGTGCTCAGCTCGCCGAGAAAATGCGATTCAAGCAATAAAATTAAAAATGCTTATAAAACATAAACCAAACGTTGGAGGTGGTCATTTCTTCATGCGCAGTGATAAACTCGGCACTCTAAAGCACCCGAGAGCGTTTTTTTCGATGCCAACCTAACCAGAGTGACGGGAGCGGCACAATTCAGAAAAAGTGCTCAGCTCGCCGAGAAAATGCGATTTAAGCAATACAATTAAAAATGCTTATAAAACATAAACCAAACGTTGGAGGTGGTCATTTCTTCATGCGCAGTGATAAACTCGGCACTCTAAAGCACCCGAGAGCGTTTTTTTCGATGCCAACCTAACCAGAGTGATGGGAGCGGCACAATTCAGAAAAAGTGCTCAGCTCGCCGAGAAAATGCGATTTAAGCAATAAAATTAAAAATGCTTATAAAACATAAACCAAACGTTGGAGGTGGTCATTTCTTAATGCGCAGTAATAAACTCGGCACTCTAAAGCACCCGAGAGCGTTTTTTTCGATGCCAACCTAACCAGAGTGACGGGAGCGGCACAATTCAGAAAAAGTGCTCAGCTCGCCGAGAAAATGCGATTTAAGCAATAAAATTAAAAATAGTTATAAAACATAAACCAAACGTTGGAGGTGGTCATTTCTTCATGCGCAGTGATAAAGTCGGCACTCTAAAGCACCCGAGAGCGTTTTTTTCGATGCCAACCTAACCAGAGTGACGGGAGCGGCACAATTCAGAAAAAGCGCTCAGCTCGCCGAGAAAATGCGATTTAAGCAATAAAATTAAAAATGCTTATAAAACATAAACCAAACGTTGGAGGTGGTCATTTCTTCATGCGCAGTGATAAACTCGGCACTCTAAAGCACCCGAGAGCGTTTTTTTCGATGCCAACCTAACCAGAGTGACGGGAGCGGCACAATTCAGAAAAAGTGCTCAGCTCGCCGAGAAAATGCGATTCAAGCAATAAAATTAAAAATGCTTATTAAACATAAACCAAACGTTGGAGGTGGTCATTTCTTCATGCGCAGTGAATAACTCGGCACTCTAAAGCACCCGAGAGCGTTTTTTTCGATGCCAACCTAACCAGAGTGACGGGAGCGGCACAATTCAGAAAAAGTGCTCAGCTCGCCGAGAAAATGCGATTCAAGCAATAAAATTAAAAATGCTTATAAAACATAAACCAAACGTTGGAGGTGGTCATTTCTTCATGCGCAGTGATAAACTCGGCACTCTAAAGCACCCGAGAGCGTTTTTTTCGATGCCAACCTAACCAGAGTGACGGGAGCGGCACAATTCAGAAAAAGTGCTCAGCTCGCCGAGAAAATGCGATTTAAGCAATACAATTAAAAATGCTTATAAAACATAAACCAAACGTTGGAGGTGGTCATTTCTTCATGCGCAGTGATAAACTCGGCACTCTAAAGCACCCGAGAGCGTTTTTTTCGATGCCAACCTAACCAGAGTGATGGGAGCGGCACAATTCAGAAAAAGTGCTCAGCTCGCCGAGAAAATGCGATTTAAGCAATAAAATTAAAAATGCTTATAAAACATAAACCAAACGTTGGAGGTGGTCATTTCTTAATGCGCAGTAATAAACTCGGCACTCTAAAGCACCCGAGAGCGTTTTTTTCGATGCCAACCTAACCAGAGTGACGGGAGCGGCACAATTCAGAAAAAGTGCTCAGCTCGCCGAGAAAATGCGATTTAAGCAATAAAATTAAAAATGCTTATAAAACATAAACCAAACGTTGGAGGTGGTCATTTCTTAATGCGCAGTAATAAACTCGGCACTCTAGAGCACCCGAGAGCGTTTTTTTCGATGCCAACCTAACCAGAGTGACGGGAGCGGCACAATTCAGAAAAAGTGCTCAGCTCGCCGAGAAAATGCGATTTAAGCAATAAAATTAAAAATGCTTATAAAACATAAACCAAACGTTGGAAGTGGTCATTTCTTCATGCGCAGTGATAAACTCGGCACTCTAAAGCACCCGAGAGCGTTTTTTTCGATGCCAACCTAACCAGAGTTACGGGAGCGGCACAATTCAGAAAAAGCGCTCAGCTCGCCGAGAAAATGCGATTTAAGCAATAAAATTAAAAATGCTTATAAAACATAAACCAAACGTTGGAGGTGGTCATTTCTTCATGCGCAGTGATAAACTCGGCACTCTAAAGCACCCGAGAGCGTTTTTTTCGATGCCAACCTAACCAGAGTGACGGGAGCGGCACAATTCAGAAAAAGCGCTCAGCTCGCCGAGAAAATGCGATTTAAGCAATAAAATTAAAAATGCTTATAAAACATAAACCAAACGTTGGAGGTGGTCATTTCTTAATGCGCAGTAATAAACTCGGCACTCTATAGCACCCGAGAGCGTTTTTTTCGATGCCAACCTAACCAGAGTGACGGGAGAGGCACAATTCAGAAAAAGTGCTCAGCTCGCCGAGAAAATGCGATTTAAGCAATAAAATTAAAAATGCTTATAAAACATAAACCAAACGTTGGAGGTGGTCATTTCTCAATGCGCAGTAATAAACTCGGCACTCTAAAGCACCCGAGAGCGTTTTTTTCGATGCCAACCTAACCAGAGTGACGGGAGCGGCACAATTCAGAAAAAGTGCTCAGCTCGCCGAGAAAATGCGATTTAAGCAATAAAATTAAAAATGCTTATAAAACATAAACCAAACGTTGGAGGTGGTCATTTCTTAATGCGCAGTAATAAACTCGGCACTCTAGAGCACCCGAGAGCGTTTTTTTCGATGCCAACCTAACCAGAGTGACGGGAGCGGCACAATTCAGAAAAAGTGCTCAGCTCGCCGAGAAAATGCGATTTAAGCAATAAAATTAAAAATGCTTATAAAACATAAACCAAACGTTGGAGGTGGTCATTTCTTCATGCGCAGTGATAAACTCGGCACTCTAAAGCACCCGAGAGCGTTTTTTTCGATGCCAACCTAACCAGAGTTACGGGAGCGGCACAATTCAGAAAAAGCGCTCAGCTCGCCGAGAAAATGCGATTTAAGCAATACAATTAAAAATGCTTATAAAACATAAACCAAACGTTGGAGGTGGTCATTTCTTCATGCGCAGTGATAAACTCGGCACTCTAAAGCACCCGAGAGCGTTGTTTTCGATGCCAACCTAACCAGAGTGACGGGAGCGGCACAATTCAGAAAAAGCGCTCAGCTCGCCGAGAAAATGCGATTTAAGCAATAAAATTAAAAATGCTTATAAAACATAAACCAAACGTTGGAGGTGGTCATTTCTTCATGCGCAGTGATAAACTCGGCACTCTAAAGCACCCGAGAGCGTTTTTTTCGATGCCAACCTAACCAGAGTGACGGGAGCGGCACAATTCAGAAAAAGTGCTCAGCTCGCCGAGAAAATGCGATTTAAGCAATAAAATTAAAAATGCTTATAAAACATAAACCAAACGTTGGAGGTGGTCATTTCTCCATGCGCAGTGAATAACTCGGCACTCTAAAGCACCCGAGAGCGTTTTTTTCGATGCCAACCTAACCAGAGTGACGGGAGCGGCACAATTCAGAAAAAGTGCTCAGCTCGCCGAGAAAATACGATTTAAGCAATAAAATTAAAAATGCTTATAAAACATAAACCAAACGTTGGAGGTGGTCATTTCTTAATGCGCAGTAATAAACTCGGCACTCTAAAGCACCCGAGAGCGTTTTTTTCGATGCCAACCTAACCAGAGTGACGGGAGCGGCACAATTCAGAAAAAGTGCTCAGCTCGCCGAGAAAATGCGATTTAAGCAATAAAATTAAAAATGCTTATAAAACATAAACCAAACGTTGGAGGTGGTCATTTCTTCATGCGCAGTGATAAACTCGGCACTCTAAAGCACCCGAGAGCGTTTTTTTCGATGCCAACCTAACCAGAGTGACGGGAGCGGCACAATTCAGAAAAAGTGCTCAGCTCGCCGAGAAAATGCAATTTAAGCAATAAAATTAAAAATGCTTATTAAACATAAACCAAACGTTGGAGGTGGTCATTTCTTCATGCGCAGTGAATAACTCGGCACTCTAAAGCACCCGATAGCGTTTTTTTCGATGCCAACCTAACCAGAGTGACGGGAGCGGCACAATTCAGAAAAAGTGCTCAGCTCGCCGAGAAAATGCGATTTAAGCAATAAAATTAAAAATGCTTATAAAACATAAACCAAACGTTGGAGGTGGTCATTTCTTAATGCGCAGTAATAAACTCGGCACTCTAAAGCACCCGAGAGCGTTTTTTTCGATGCCAACCTAACCAGAGTGACGGGAGCGGCACAATTCAGAAAAAGCGCTCAGCTCGCCGAGAAAATGCGATTTAAGCAATAAAATTAAAAATGCTTATAAAACATAAACCAAACGTTGGAGGTGGTCATTTCTTAATGCGCAGTAATAAACTCAGCACTCTAAAGCACCCGAGAGCGTTTTTTTCGATGCCAACCTAACCAGAGTGACGGGAGCGGCACAATTCAGAAAAAGCGCTCAGCTCGCCGAGAAAATGCGATTTAAGCAATAAAATTAAAAATGCTTATAAAACATAAACCAAACGTTGGAGGTGGTCATTTCTTCATGCGCAGTGAATAACTCGGCACTCTAAAGCACCCGAGAGCGTTTTTTTCGATGCCAAGTGACGGGAGCGGCACAATTCAGAAAAAGTGCTCAGCTCGCCGAGAAAATGCGATTTAAGCTATAAAATTAAAAATGCTTATAAAACATAAACCAAACGTTGGAGGTGGTCATTTCTTAATGCGCAGTAATAAACTCGGCACTCTAAAGCACCCGAGAGCGTTTTTTTCGATGCCAACCTAACCAGAGTGACGGGAGCGGCACAATTCAGAAAAAGTGCTCAGCTCGCCGAGAAAATGCGATTTAAGCAATAAAATTAAAAATGCTTATAAAACATAAACCAAACGTTGGAGGTGGTCATTTCTTAATGCGCAGTAATAAACTCGGCACTCTAAAGCACCCGAGAGCGTTTTTTTCGATGCCAACCTAACCAGAGTGACGGGAGCGGCACAATTCAGAAAAAGTGCTCAGCTCGCCGAGAAAATGCGATTTAAGCAATAAAATTAAAAATGCTTATTAAACATAAACCAAACGTTGGAGGTGGTCATTTCTTCATGCGCAGTGAATAACTCGGCACTCTAAAGCACCCGAGAGCGTTTTTTTCGATGCCAACCTAACCAGAGTGACGGGAGCGGCACAATTCAGAAAAAGTGCTCAGCTCGCCGAGAAAATGCGATTTAAGCAATAAAATTAAAAATGCTTATTAAACATAAACCAAACGTTGGAGGTGGTCATTTCTTCATGCGCAGTGAATAACTCGGCACTCTAAAGCACCCGATAGCGTTTTTTTCGATGCCAACCTAACCAGAGTGACGGGAGCGGCACAATTCAGAAAAAGTGCTCAGCTCGCCGAGAAAATGCGATTTAAGCAATAAAATTAAAAATGCTTATAAAACATAAACCAAACGTTGGAGGTGGTCATTTCTTAATGCGCAGTAATAAACTCGGCACTCTAAAGCACCCGAGAGCGTTTTTTTCGATGCCAACCTAACCAGAGTGACGGGAGCGGCACAATTCAGAAAAAGTGCTCAGCTCGCCGAGAAAATGCGATTTAAGCAATAAAATTAAAAATGCTTATAAAACATAAACCAAACGTTGGAGGTGGTCATTTCTTAATGCGCAGTAATAAACTCGGCACTCTAAAGCACCCGAGAGCGTTTTTTTCGATGCCAACCTAACCAGAGTGACGGGAGCGGCACAATTCAGAAAAAGCGCTCAGCTCGCCGAGAAAATGCGATTTAAGCAATAAAATTAAAAATGCTTATAAAACATAAACCAAACGTTGGAGGTGGTCATTTCTTCATGCGCAGTGATAAACTCGGCACTCTAAAGCACCCGAGAGCGTTTTTTTCGATGCCAACCTAACCAGAGTGACGGGAGCGGCACAATTCAGAAAAAGTGCTCAGCTCGCCGAGAAAATGCGATTTAAGCAATAAAATTAAAAATGCTTATAAAACATAAACCAAACGTTGGAGGTGGTCATTTCTTCATGCGCAGTGATAAACTCGGCACTCTAAAGCACCCGAGAGCGTTTTTTTCGATGCCAACCTAACCAGAGTGACGGGAGCGGCACAATTCAGAAAAAGTGCTCAGCTCGCCGAGAAAATGCGATTCAAGCAATAAAATTAAAAATGCTTATTAAACATAAACCAAACGTTGGAGGTGGTCATTTCTTCATGCGCAGTGAATAACTCGGCACTCTAAAGCACCCGAGAGCGTTTTTTTTTCGATGCCAACCTAACCAGAGTGACGGGAGCGGCACAATTCAGAAAAAGTGCTCAGCTCGCCGAGAAAATGCGATTTAAGCAATAAAATTAAAAATGCTTATAAAACATAAACCAAACGTTGGAGGTGGTCATTTCTTAATGCGCAGTAATAAACTCGGCACTCTAAAGCACCCGAGAGCGTTTTTTTCGATGCCAACCTAACCAGAGTGACGGGAGCGGCACAATTCAGAAAAAGTGCTCAGCTCGCCGAGAAAATGCGATTAAAGCAATAAAATTAAAAATGCTTATAAAACATAAACCAAACGTTGGAGGTGGTCATTTCTTAATGCGCAGTAATAAACTCGGCACTCTAAAGCACCCGAGAGCGTTTTTTTCGATGCCAACCTAACCAGAGTGACGGGAGCGGCACAATTCAGAAAACGTGCTCAGCTCGCCGAGAAAATGCGATTTAAGCAATAAAATTAAAAATGCTTATAAAACACAAACCAAACGTTGGAGGTGGTCATTTCTTAATGCGCAGTAATAAACTCGGCACTCTAAAGCACCCGAGAGCGTTTTTTTCGATGCCAACCTAACCAGAGTGACGGGAGCGGCACAATTCAGAAAAAGTGCTCAGCTCGCCGAGAAAATGCGATTTAAGCAATAAAATTAAAAATGCTTATTAAACATAAACCAAACGTTGGGGGTGGTCATTTCTTCATGCGCAGTGAATAACTCGGCACTCTAAAGCACCCGAGAGCGTTTTTTTCGATGCCAACCTAACCAGAGTGACGGGAGCGGCACAATTCAGAAAAAGTGCTTAGCTCGCCGAGAAAATGCGATTTAAGCAATAAAATTAAAAATGCTTATTAAACATAAACCAAACGTTGGAGGTGGTCATTTCTTCATGCGCAGTGAATAACTCGGCACTCTAAAGCACCCGAGAGCGTTTTTTTCGATGCCAACCTAACCAGAGTGACGGGAGCGGCACAATTCAGAAAAAGCGCTCAGCTCGCCGAGAAAATGCGATTTAAGCAATAAAATTACAAATGCTTATTAAACATAAACCAAACATTGGAGGTGGTCATTTCTTCATGCGCAGTGAATAACTCGGCACTCTAAAGCACCCGAGAGCGTTTTTTTCGATGCCAACCTAACCAGAGTGACGGGAGCGGCAAAATTCAGAAAAAGCGCTCAGCTCGCCGAGAAAATGCGATTTAAGCAATAAAATTAAAAATGCTTATAAAACATAAACCAAACGTTGGAGGTGGTCATTTCTTCATGCGCAGTGATAAACTCGGCACTCTAAAGCACCCGAGAGCGTTTTTTTCGATGCCAACCTAACCAGAGTGACGGGAGCGGCACAATTCAGAAAAAGTGCTCAGCTCGCCGAGAAAATGCGATTTAAGCAATAAAATTAAAAATGCTTATAAAACATAAACCAAACGTTGGAGGTGGTCATTTCTTCATGCGCAGTGAATAACTCGGCACTCTAAAGCACCCGAGAGCGTTTTTTTCGATGCCAACCTAACCAGAGTGACGGGAGCGGCACAATTCAGAAAAAGTGCTCAGCTCGCCGAGAAAATGCGATTTAAGCAATAAAATTAAAAATGCTTATAAAACATAAACCAAACGTTGGAGGTGGTCATTTCTTAATGCGCAGTAATAAACTCGGCACTCTAAAGCACCCGAGAGCGTTTTTTTCGATGCCAACCTAACCAGAGTGACGGGAGCGGCACAATTCAGAAAAAGTGCTCAGCTCGCCGAGAAAATGCGATTTAAGCAATAAAATTAAAAATGCTTATAAAACATAAACCAAACGTTGGAGGTGGTCATTTCTTAATGCACAGTAATAAACTCGGCACTCTAGAGCACCCGAGAGCGTTTTTTTCGATGCCAACCTAACCAGAGTGACGGGAGCGGCACAATTCAGAAAAAGTGCTCAGCTCGCCGAGAAAATGCGATTTAAGCAATAAAATTAAAAATGCTTATAAAACATAAACCAAACGTTGGAAGTGGTCATTTCTTCATGCGCAGTGATAAACTCGGCACTCTAAAGCACCCGAGAGCGTTTTTTTCGATGCCAACCTAACCAGAGTTACGGGAGCGGCACAATTCAGAAAAAGCGCTCAGCTCGCCGAGAAAATGCGATTTAAGCAATAAAATTAAAAATGCTTATAAAACATAAACCAAACGTTGGAGGTGGTCATTTCTTCATGCGCAGTGATAAACTCGGCACTCTAAAGCACCCGAGAGCGTTTTTTTCGATGCCAACCTAACCAGAGTGACGGGAGCGGCACAATTCAGAAAAAGCGCTCAGCTCGCCGAGAAAATGCGATTTAAGCAATAAAATTAAAAATGCTTATAAAACATAAACCAAACGTTGGAGGTGGTCATTTCTTAATGCGCAGTAATAAACTCGGCACTCTAAAGCACCCGAGAGCGTTTTTTTCGATGCCAACCTAACCAGAGTGACGGGAGCGGCACAATTCAGAAAAAGTGCTCAGCTCGCCGAGAAAATGCGATTTAAGCAATAAAATTTAAAATGCTTATAAAACATAAACCAAACGTTGGAGGTGGTCATTTCTCAATGCGCAGTAATAAACTCGGCACTCTAAAGCACCCGAGAGCGTTTTTTTCGATGCCAACCTAACCAGAGTGACGGGAGCGGCACAATTCAGAAAAAGTGCTCAGCTCGCCGAGAAAATGCGATTTAAGCAATAAAATTAAAAATGCTTATAAAACATAAACCAAACGTTGGAGGTGGTCATTTCTTAATGCGCAGTAATAAACTCGGCACTCTAAAGCACCCGAGAGCGTTTTTTTCGATGCCAACCTAACCAGAGTGACGGGAGCGGCACAATTCAGAAAAAGCGCTCAGCTCGCCGAGAAAATGCGATTTAAGCAATAAAATTAAAAATGCTTATAAAACATAAACCAAACGTTGGAGGTGGTCATTTCCTAATGCGCAGTAATAAACTCGGCACTCTAAAGCACCCGAGAGCGTTTTTTTCGATGCCAACCTAACCAGAGTGACGGGAGCGGCACAATTCAGAAAAAGTGCTCAGCTCGCCGAGAAAATGCGATTTAAGCAATAAAATTAAAAATGCTTATAAAACATAAACCAAACGTTGGAGGTGGTCATTTCTTAATGCGCAGTAATAAACTCGGCACTCTAAAGCACCCGTGAGCGTTTTTTTCGATGCCAACCTAACCAGAGTGACGGGAGCGGCACAATTCAGAAAAAGTGCTCAGCTCGCCGAGAAAATGCGATTTAAGCAATAAAATTAAAAATGCTTATAAAACATAAACCAAACGTTGGAGGTGGTCATTTCTTAAAGCGCAGTAATAAACTCGGCACTCTAGAGCACCCGAGAGCGTTATTTTCGATGCCAACCTAACCAGAGTGACGGGAGCGGCACAATTCAGAAAAAGTCCTCAGCTCGCCGAGAAAATGCGATTTAAGCAATAAAATTAAAAATGCTTATAAAACATAAACCAAACGTTGGAGGTGGTCATTTCTTCATGCGCAGTGATAAACTCGGCACTCTAAAGCACCCGAGAGCGTTTTTTTCGATGCCAACCTAACCAGAGTTACGGGAGCGGCACAATTCAGAAAAAGCGCTCAGCTCGCCGAGAAAATGCGATTTAAGCAATACAATTAAAAATGCTTATAAAACATAAACCAAACGTTGGAGGTGGTCATTTCTTCATGCGCAGTGATAAACTCGGCACTCTAAAGCACCCGAGAGCGTTTTTTTCGATGCCAACCTAACCAGAGTGACGGGAGCGGCACAATTCAGAAAAAGCGCTCAGCTCGCCGAGAAAATGCGATTTAAGCAATAAAATTAAAAATGCTTATAAAACATAAACCAAACGTTGGAGGTGGTCATTTCTTCATGCGCAGTGATAAACTCGGCACTCTAAAGCACCCGAGAGCGTTTTTTTCGATGCCAACCTAACCAGAGTGACGGGAGCGGCACAATTCAGAAAAAGTGCTCAGCTCGCCGAGAAAATGCGATTTAAGCAATAAAATTAAAAATGCTTATAAAACATAAACCAAACGTTGGAGGTGGTCATTTCTTAATGCGCAGTAATAAACTCGGCACTCTAAAGCACCCGTGAGCGTTTTTTTCGATGCCAACCTAACCAGAGTGACGGGAGCGGCACAATTCAGAAAAAGTGCTCAGCTCGCCGAGAAAATGCGATTTAAGCAATAAAATTAAAAATGCTTATAAAACATAAACCAAACGTTGGAGGTGGTCATTTCTTAATGCGCAGTAATAAACTCGGCACTCTAAAGCACCCGTGAGCGTTTTTTTCGATGCCAACCTAACCAGAGTGACGGGAGCGGCACAATTCAGAAAAAGTGCTCAGCTCGCCGAGAAAATGCGATTTAAGCAATAAAATTAAAAATGCTTATAAAACATAAACCAAACGTTGGAGGTGGTCATTTCTTAATGCGCAGTAATAAACTCGGCACTCTAAAGCACCCGAGAGCGTTTTTTTCGATGCCAACCTAACCAGAGTGACGGGAGCGGCACAATTCAGAAAAAGCGCTCAGCTCGCCGAGAAAATGCGATTTAAGCAATAAAATTAAAAATGCTTATAAAACATAAACCAAACGTTGGAGGTGGTCATTTCTTCATGCGCAGTGATAAACTCGGCACTCTAAAGCACCCGAGAGTGTTTTTTTCGATGCCAACCTAACCAGAGTGACGGGAGCGGCACAATTCAGAAAAAGTGCTCAGCTCGCCGAGAAAATGCGATTTAAGCAATAAAATTAAAAATGCTTATAAAACATAAACCAAACGTTGGAGGTGGTCATTTCTTCATGCGCAGTGATAAACTCGGCACTCTAAAGCACCCGAGAGCGTTTTTTTCGATGCCAACCTAACCAGAGTGACGGGAGCGGCACAATTCAGAAAAAGTGCTCAGCTCGCCGAGAAAATGCGATTCAAGCAATAAAATTAAAAATGCTTATAAAACGTAAACCAAACGTTGGAGGTGGTCATTTCTTAATGCGCAGTAATAAACTCGGCACTCTAAAGCACCCGAGAGCGTTTTTTTCGATGCCAACCTAACCAGAGTGACGGGAGCGGCACAATTTAGAAAAAGTGCTCAGCTCGCCGAGAAAATGCGATTTAAGCAATAAAATTAAAAATGCTTATAAAACATAAACCAAACGTTGGAGGTGGTCATTTCTTAATGCGCAGTAATAAACTCGGCACTCTAAAGCACCCGAGAGCGTTTTTTTCGATGCCAACCTAACCAGAGTGACGGGAGCGGCACAATTCAGAAAAAGCGCTCAGCTCGCCGAGAAAATGCGATTTAAGCAATAAAATTAAAAATGCTTATAAAACATAAACCAAACGTTGGAGGTGGTCATTTCTTCATGCGCAGTGATAAACTCGGCACTCTAAAGCACCCGAGAGCGTTTTTTTCGATGCCAACCTAACCAGAGTGACGGGAGCGGCACAATTCAGAAAAAGTGCTCAGCTCGCCGAGAAAATGCGATTTAAGCAATAAAATTAAAAATGCTTATAAAACATAAATCAAACGTTGGAGGTGGTCATTTCTTAATGCGCAGTAATAAACTCGGCACTCTAAAGCACCCGAGAGCGTTTTTTTCGATGCCAACCTAACCAGAGTGACGGGAGCGGCACAATTCAGAAAAAGTGCTCAGCTCGCCGAGAAAATGCGATTTAAGCAATAAAATTAAAAATGCTTATAAAACATAAACCAAACGTTGGAGGTGGTCATTTCTTAATGCGCAGTAATAAACTCGGCACTCTAAAGCACCCGAGAGCGTTTTTTTCGATGCCAACCTAACCAGAGTGACGGGAGCGGCACAATTCAGAAAAAGTGCTCAGCTCGCCGAGAAAATGCGATTTAAGCAATAAAATTAAAAATGCTTATTAAACATAAACCAAACGTTGGAGGTGGTCATTTCTTCATGCGCAGTGAATAACTCGGCACTCTAAAGCACCCGAGAGCGTTTTTTTCGATGCCAACCTAACCAGAGTGACGGGAGCGGCACAATTCAGAAAAAGCGCTCAGCTCGCCGAGAAAATGCGATTTAAGCAATAAAATTAAAAATGCTTATTAAACATAAACCAAACATTGGAGGTGGTCATTTCTTCATGCGCAGTGAATAACTCGGCACTCTAAAGCACCCGAGAGCGTTTTTTTCGATGCCAACCTAACCAGAGTGACGGGAGCGGCACAATTCAGAAAAAGCGCTCAGCTCGCCGAGAAAATGCGATTTAAGCAATAAAATTAAAAATGCTTATAAAACATAAACCGAACGTTGGAAGTGGTCATTTCTTCATGCGCAGTGATAAACTCGGCACTCTAAAGCACCCGAGAGCGTTTTTTTCGATGCCAACCTAACCAGAGTGACGGGAGCGGCACAATTCAGAAAAAGTGCTCAGCTCGCCGAGAAAATGCGATTTAAGCAATAAAATTAAAAATGCTTATAAAACATAAACCAAACGTTGGAGGTGGTCATTTCTTCATGCGCAGTGAATAACTCGGCACTCTAAAGCACCCGAGAGCGTTTTTTTCGATGCCAACCTAACCAGAGTGACGGGAGCGGCACAATTCAGAAAAAGTGCTCAGCTCGCCGAGAAAATGCGATTTAAGCAATAAAATTAAAAATGCTTATAAAACATAAACCAAACGTTGGAGGTGGTCATTTCTCAATGCGCAGTAATAAACTCGGCACTCTAAAGCACCCGAGAGCGTTTTTTTCGATGCCAACCTAACCAGAGTGACGGGAGCGGCACAATTCAGAAAAAGTGCTCAGCTCGCCGAGAAAATGCGATTTAAGCAATAAAATTAAAAATGCTTATAAAACATAAACCAAACGTTGGAGGTGGTCATTTCTTAATGCGCAGTAATAAACTCGGCACTCTAAAGCACCCGAGAGCGTTTTTTTCGATGCCAACCTAACCAGAGTGACGGGAGCGGCACAATTCAGAAAAAGCGCTCAGCTCGCCGAGAAAATGCGATTTAAGCAATAAAATTAAAAATGCTTATAAAACATAAACCAAACGTTGGAGGTGGTCATTTCCTAATGCGCAGTAATAAACTCGGCACTCTAAAGCACCCGAGAGCGTTTTTTTCGATGCCAACCTAACCAGAGTGACGGGAGCGGCACAATTCAGAAAAAGTGCTCAGCTCGCCGAGAAAATGCGATTTAAGCAATAAAATTAAAAATGCTTATTAAACATAAACCAAACGTTGGAGGTGGTCATTTCTTCATGCGCAGTGAATAACTCGGCACTCTAAAGCACCCGAGAGCGTTTTTTTCGATGCCAACCTAACCAGAGTTACGGGAGCGGCACAATTCAGAAAAAGCGCTCAGCTCGCCGAGAAAATGCGATTTAAGCAATAAAATTAAAAATGCTTATAAAACATAAACCAAACGTTGGAGGTGGTCATTTCTTCATGCGCAGTGATAAACTCGGCACTCTAAAGCACCCGAGAGCGTTTTTTTCGATGCCAACCTAACCAGAGTGACGGGAGCGGCACAATTCAGAAAAAGCGCTCAGCTCGCCGAGAAAATGCGATTTAAGCAATAAAATTAAAAATGCTTATAAAACATAAACCGAACGTTGGAAGTGGTCATTTCTTCATGCGCAGTGATAAACTCGGCACTCTAAAGCACCCGAGAGCGTTTTTTTCGATGCCAACCTAACCAGAGTGACGGGAGCGGCACAATTCAGAAAAAGTGCTCAGCTCGCCGAGAAAATGCGATTTAAGCAATAAAATTAAAAATGCTTATAAAACATAAACCAAACGTTGGAGGTGGTCATTTCTTCATGCGCAGTGAATAACTCGGCACTCTAAAGCACCCGAGAGCGTTTTTTTCGATGCCAACCTAACCAGAGTGACGGGAGCGGCACAATTCAGAAAAAGTGCTCAGCTCGCCGAGAAAATGCGATTTAAGCAATAAAATTAAAAATGCTTATAAAACATAAACCAAACGTTGGAGGTGGTCATTTCTCAATGCGCAGTAATAAACTCGGCACTCTAAAGCACCCGAGAGCGTTTTTTTCGATGCCAACCTAACCAGAGTGACGGGAGCGGCACAATTCAGAAAAAGTGCTCAGCTCGCCGAGAAAATGCGATTTAAGCAATAAAATTAAAAATGCTTATAAAACATAAACCAAACGTTGGAGGTGGTCATTTCTTAATGCGCAGTAATAAACTCGGCACTCTAAAGCACCCGAGAGCGTTTTTTTCGATGCCAACCTAACCAGAGTGACGGGAGCGGCACAATTCAGAAAAAGCGCTCAGCTCGCCGAGAAAATGCGATTTAAGCAATAAAATTAAAAATGCTTATAAAACATAAACCAAACGTTGGAGGTGGTCATTTCCTAATGCGCAGTAATAAACTCGGCACTCTAAAGCACCCGAGAGCGTTTTTTTCGATGCCAACCTAACCAGAGTGACGGGAGCGGCACAATTCAGAAAAAGTGCTCAGCTCGCCGAGAAAATGCGATTTAAGCAATAAAATTAAAAATGCTTATTAAACATAAACCAAACGTTGGAGGTGGTCATTTCTTCATGCGCAGTGAATAACTCGGCACTCTAAAGCACCCGAGAGCGTTTTTTTCGATGCCAACCTAACCAGAGTGACGGGAGCGGCACAATTCAGAAAAAGTGCTCAGCTCGCCGAGAAAATGCGATTTAAGCAATAAAATTAGAAATGCTTATAAAACATAAACCAAACGTTGGAAGTGGTCATTTCTTCATGCGCAGTGATAAACTCGGCACTCTAAAGCACCCGAGAGCGTTTTTTTCGATGCCAACCTAACCAGAGTTACGGGAGCGGCACAATTCAGAAAAAGCGCTCAGCTCGCCGAGAAAATGCGATTTAAGCAATAAAATTAAAAATGCTTATAAAACATAAACCAAACGTTGGAGGTGGTCATTTCTTCATGCGCAGTGATAAACTCGGCACTCTAAAGCACCCGAGAGCGTTTTTTTCGATGCCAACCTAACCAGAGTGACGGGAGCGGCACAATTCAGAAAAAGCGCTCAGCTCGCCGAGAAAATGCGATTTAAGCAATAAAATTAAAAATGCTTATAAAACATAAACCAAACGTTGGAGGTGGTCATTTCTTCATGCGCAGTGATAAACTCGGCACTCTAAAGCACCCGAGAGCGTTTTTTTCGATGCCAACCTAACCAGAGTGACGGGAGCGGCACAATTCAGAAAAAGTGCTCAGCTCGCCGAGAAAATGCGATTTAAGCAATAAAATTAAAAATGCTTATAAAACATAAACCAAACGTTGGAGGTGGTCATTTCTTCATGCGCAGTGAATAACTCGGCACTCTAAAGCACCCGAGAGCGTTTTTTTCGATGCCAACCTAACCAGAGTGACGGGAGCGGCACAATTCAGAAAAAGTGCTCAGCTCGCCGAGAAAATGCGATTTAAGCAATAAAATTAAAAATGCTTATAAAACATAAACCAAACGTTGGAGGTGGTCATTTCTTAATGCGCAGTAATAAACTCGGCACTCTAAAGCACCCGTGAGCGTTTTTTTCGATGCCAACCTAACCAGAGTGACGGGAGCGGCACAATTCAGAAAAAGTGCTCAGCTCGCCGAGAAAATGCGATTTAAGCAATAAAATTAAAAATGCTTATAAAACATAAACCAAACGTTGGAGGTGGTCATTTCTTCATGCGCAGTGATAAAGTCGGCACTCTAAAGCACCCGAGAGCGTTTTTTTCGATGCCAACCTAACCAGAGTGACGGGAGCGTCACAATTCAGAAACAAGCGCTCAGCTCGCCGAGAAAATGCGATTTAAGCAATAAAATTAAAAATGCTTATAAAACATAAACCAAACGTTGGAGGTGGTCATTTCTTCATGCGCAGTGATAAACTCGGCACTCTAAAGCACCCGAGAGCGTTTTTTTCGATGCCAACCTAACCAGAGTGACGGGAGCGGCACAATTCAGAAAAAGTGCTCAGCTTGCCGAGAAAATGCGATTTAAGCAATAAAATTAAAAATGCTTATAAAACATAAACCAAACGTTGGAGGTGGTCATTTCTTCATGCGCAGTGATAAACTCGGCACTCTAAAGCACCCGAGAGCGTTTTTTTCGATGCCAACCTAACCAGAGTGACGGGAGCGGCACAATTCAGAAAAAGTGCTCAGCTCGCCGAGAAAATGCGATTCAAGCAATAAAATTAAAAATACTTATAAAACATAAACCAAACGTTGGAGGTGGTTATTTCTTCATGCGCAGTGATAAACTCGGCACTCTAAAGCACCCGAGAGCGTTTTTTTCGATGCCAACCTAACCAGAGTGACGGGAGCGGCACAATTCAGAAAAAGTGCTCAGCTCGCCGAGAAAATGCGATTTAAGCAATACAATTAAAAATGCTTATAAAACATAAACCAAACGTTGGAGGTGGTCATTTCTTCATGCGCAGTGAATAACTCGGCACTCTAAAGCACCCGAGAGCGTTTTTTTCGATGCCAACCTAACCAGAGTGACGGGAGCGGCACAATTCAGAAAAAGTGCTCAGCTCGCCGAGAAAATGCGATTTAAGCAATAAAATTAAAAATGCTTATAAAACATAAACCAAACGTTGGAGGTGGTCATTTCTTAATGCGCAGTAATAAACTCGGCACTCTAAAGCACCCGAGAGCGTTTTTTTCGATGCCAACCTAACCAGAGTGACGGGAGCGGCACAATTCAGAAAAAGTGCTCAGCTCGCCGAGAAAATGCGATTTAAGCAATAAAATTAAAAATGCTTATAAAACATAAACCAAACGTTGGAGGTGGTCATTTCTTAATGCGCAGTAATAAACTCGGCACTCTAGAGCACCCGAGAGCGTTTTTTTCGATGCCAACCTAACCAGAGTGACGGGAGCGGCACAATTCAGAAAAAGTGCTCAGCTCGCCGAGAAAATGCGATTTAAGCAATAAAATTAAAAATGCTTATAAAACATAAACCAAACGTTGGAAGTGGTCATTTCTTCATGCGCAGTGATAAACTCGGCACTCTAAAGCACCCGAGAGCGTTTTTTTCGATGCCAACCTAACCAGAGTTACGGGAGCGGCACAATTCAGAAAAAGCGCTCAGCTCGCCGAGAAAATGCGATTTAAGCAATAAAATTAAAAATGCTTATAAAACATAAACCAAACGTTGGAGGTGGTCATTTCTTCATGCGCAGTGATAAACTCGGCACTCTAAAGCACCCGAGAGCGTTTTTTTCGATGCCAACCTAACCAGAGTGACGGGAGCGGCACAATTCAGAAAAAGCGCTCAGCTCGCCGAGAAAATGCGATTTAAGCAATAAAATTAAAAATGCTTATAAAACATAAACCAAACGTTGGAGGTGGTCATTTCTTAATGCGCAGTAATAAACTCGGCACTCTATAGCACCCGAGAGCGTTTTTTTCGATGCCAACCTAACCAGAGTGACGGGAGCGGCACAATTCAGAAAAAGTGCTCAGCTCGCCGAGAAAATGCGATTTAAGCAATAAAATTAAAAATGCTTATAAAACATAAACCAAACGTTGGAGGTGGTCATTTCTCAATGCGCAGTAATAAACTCGGCACTCTAAAGCACCCGAGAGCGTTTTTTTCGATGCCAACCTAACCAGAGTGACGGGAGCGGCACAATTCAGAAAAAGTGCTCAGCTCGCCGAGAAAATGCGATTTAAGCAATAAAATTAAAAATGCTTATAAAACATAAACCAAACGTTGGAGGTGGTCATTTCTTAATGCGCAGTAATAAACTCGGCACTCTAAAGCACCCGAGAGCGTTTTTTTCGATGCCAACCTAACCAGAGTGACGGGAGCGGCACAATTCAGAAAAAGCGCTCAGCTCGCCGAGAAAATGCGATTTAAGCAATAAAATTAAAAATGCTTATAAAACATAAACCAAACGTTGGAGGTGGTCATTTCCTAATGCGCAGTAATAAACTCGGCACTCTAAAGCACCCGAGAGCGTTTTTTTCGATGCCAACCTAACCAGAGTGACGGGAGCGGCACAATTCAGAAAAAGTGCTCAGCTCGCCGAGAAAATGCGATTTAAGCAATAAAATTAAAAATGCTTATTAAACATAAACCAAACGTTGGAGGTGGTCATTTCTTCATGCGCAGTGAATAACTCGGCACTCTAAAGCACCCGAGAGCGTTTTTTTCGATGCCAACCTAACCAGAGTGACGGGAGCGGCACAATTCAGAAAAAGCGCTCAGCTCGCCGAGAAAATGCGATTTAAGCAATAAAATTAAAAATGCTTATAAAACATAAACCAAACGTTGGAGGTGGTCATTTCTTCATGCGCAGTGAATAACTCGGCACTCTAAAGCACCCGAGAGCGTTTTTTTCGATGCCAACCTAACCAGAGTGACGGGAGCGGCACAATTCAGAAAAAGCGCTCAGCTCGCCGAGAAAATGCGATTTAAGCAATAAAATTAAAAATGCTTATAAAACATAAACCAAACGTTGGAGGTGGTCATTTCTTCATGCGCAGTGATAAACTCGGCACTCTAAAGCACCCGAGAGCGTTTTTTTCGATGCCAACCTAACCAGAGTGACGGGAGCGGCACAATTCAGAAAAAGTGCTCAGCTCGCCGAGAAAATGCGATTTAAGCAATAAAATTAAAAATGCTTATAAAACATAAACCAAACGTTGGAGGTGGTCATTTCTTCATGCGCAGTGATAAACTCGGCACTCTAAAGCACCCGAGAGCGTTTTTTTCGATGCCAACCTAACCAGAGTGACGGGAGCGGCACAATTCAGAAAAAGTGCTCAGCTCGCCGAGAAAATGCGATTCAAGCAATAAAATAAAAAATGCTTATTAAACATAAACCAAACGTTGGAGGTGGTCATTTCTTCATGCGCAGTGAATAACTCGGCACTCTAAAGCACCCGAGAGCGTTTTTTTCGATGCCAACCTAACCAGAGTGACGGGAGCGGCACAATTCAGAAAAAGTGCTCAGCTCGCCGAGAAAATGCGATTTAAGCAATAAAATTAAAAATGCTTATAAAACATAAACCAAACGTTGGAGGTGGTCATTTCTTAATGCGCATTAATAAACCCGGCACTCTAAAGCACCCGAGAGCGTTTTTTTCGATGCCAACCTAACCAGAGTGACGGGAGCGGCACAATTCAGAAAAAGTGCTCAGCTCGCCGAGAAAATGCGATTTAAGCAATAAAATTAAAAATGCTTATAAAACATAAACCAAACGTTGGAGGTGGTCATTTCTTAATGCGCAGTAATAAACTCGGCACTCTTAAGCACCCGAGAGCGTTTTTTTCGATGCCAACCTAACCAGAGTGACGGGAGCGGCACAATTCAGAAAAAGTGCTCAGCTCGCCGAGAAAATGCGATTTAAGCAATAAAATTAAAAATGCTTATTAAACATAAACCAAACGTTGGAGGTGGTCATTTCTTCATGCGCAGTGAATAACTCGGCACTCTAAAGCACCCGAGAGCGTTTTTTTCGATGCCAACCTAACCAGAGTGACGGGAGCGGCACAATTCAGAAAAAGCGCTCAGCTCGCCGAGAAAATGCGATTTAAGCAATAAAATTACAAATGCTTATTAAACATAAACCAAACATTGGAGGTGGTCATTTCTTCATGCGCAGTGAATAACTCGGCACTCTAAAGCACCCGAGAGCGTTTTTTTCGATGCCAACCTAACCAGAGTGACGGGAGCGGCACAATTCAGAAAAAGCGCTCAGCTCGCCGAGAAAATGCGATTTAAGCAATAAAATTAAAAATGCTTATAAAACATAAACCAAACGTTGGAGGTGGTCATTTCTTCATGCGCAGTGATAAACTCGGCACTCTAAAGCACCCGAGAGCGTTTTTTTCGATGCCAACCTAACCAGAGTGACGGGAGCGGCACAATTCAGAAAAAGTGCTCAGCTCGCCGAGAAAATGCGATTTAAGCAATAAAATTAAAAATGCTTATAAAACATAAACCAAACGTTGGAGGTGGTCATTTCTTCATGCGCAGTGAATAACTCGGCACTCTAAAGCACCCGAGAGCGTTTTTTTCGATGGCAACCTAACCAGAGTGACGGGAGCGGCACAATTCAGAAAAAGTGCTCAGCTCGCCGAGAAAATGCGATTTAAGCAATAAAATTAAAAATGCTTATAAAACATAAACCAAACGTTGGAGGTGGTCATTTCTTAATGCGCAGTAATAAACTCGGCACTCTAAAGCACCCGAGAGCGTTTTTTTCGATGCCAACCTAACCAGAGTGACGGGAGCGGCACAATTCAGAAAAAGTGCTCAGCTCGCCGAGAAAATGCGATTTAAGCAATAAAATTAAAAATGCTTATAAAACATAAACCAAACGTTGGAGGTGGTCATTTCTTAATGCGCAGTAATAAACTCGGCACTCTAGAGCACCCGAGAGCGTTTTTTTCGATGCCAACCTAACCAGAGTGACGGGAGCGGCACAATTCAGAAAAAGTGCTCAGCTCGCCGAGAAAATGCGATTTAAGCAATAAAATTAAAAATGCTTATAAAACATAAACCAAACGTTGGAAGTGGTCATTTCTTCATGCGCAGTGATAAACTCGGCACTCTAAAGCACCCGAGAGCGTTTTTTTCGATGCCAACCTAACCAGAGTTACGGGAGCGGCACAATTCAGAAAAAGCGCTCAGCTCGCCGAGAAAATGCGATTTAAGCAATAAAATTAAAAATGCTTATAAAACATAAACCAAACGTTGGAGGTGGTCATTTCTTCATGCGCAGTGATAAACTCGGCACTCTAAAGCACCCGAGAGCGTTTTTTTCGATGCCAACCTAACCAGAGTGACGGGAGCGGCACAATTCAGAAAAAGCGCTCAGCTCGCCGAGAAAATGCGATTTAAGCAATAAAATTAAAAATGCTTATAAAACATAAACCAAACGTTGGAGGTGGTCATTTCTTAATGCGCAGTAATAAACTCGGCACTCTAAAGCACCCGAGAGCGTTTTTTTCGATGCCAACCTAACCAGAGTGACGGGAGCGGCACAATTCAGAAAAAGTGCTCAGCTCGCCGAGAAAATGCGATTTAAGCAATAAAATTAAAAATGCTTATAAAACATAAACCAAACGTTGGAGGTGGTCATTTCTCAATGCGCAGTAATAAACTCGGCACTCTAAAGCACCCGAGAGCGTTTTTTTCGATGCCAACCTAACCAGAGTGACGGGAGCGGCACAATTCAGAAAAAGTGCTCAGCTCGCCGAGAAAATGCGATTTAAGCAATAAAATTAAAAATGCTTATAAAACATAAACCAAACGTTGGAGGTGGTCATTTCTTAATGCGCAGTAATAAACTCGGCACTAAAGCACCCGAGAGCGTTTTTTTCGATGCCAACCTAACCAGAGTGACGGGAGCGGCACAATTCAGAAAAAGCGCTCAGCTCGCCGAGAAAATGCGATTTAAGCAATAAAATTAAAAATGCTTATAAAACATAAACCAAACGTTGGAGGTGGTCATTTCCTAATGCGCAGTAATAAACTCGGCACTCTAAAGCACCCGAGAGCGTTTTTTTCGATGCCAACCTAACCAGAGTGACGGGAGCGGCACAATTCAGAAAAAGTGCTCAGCTCGCCGAGAAAATGCGATTTAAGCAATAAAATTAAAAATGCTTATAAAACATAAACCAAACGTTGGAGGTGGTCATTTCTTAATGCGCAGTAATAAACTCGGCACTCTAAAGCACCCGTGAGCGTTTTTTTCGATGCCAACCTAACCAGAGTGACGGGAGCGGCACAATTCAGAAAAAGTGCTCAGCTCGCCGAGAAAATGCGATTTAAGCAATAAAATTAAAAATGCTTATAAAACATAAACCAAACGTTGGAGGTGGTCATTCCTTAATGCGCAGTAATAAACTCGGCACTCTAAAGCACCCGAGAGCGTTTTTTTCGATGCCAACCTAACCAGAGTGACGGGAGCGGCACAATTCAGAAAAAGCGCTCAGCTCGCCGAGAAAATGCGATTTAAGCAATAAAATTAAAAATGCTTATAAAACATAAACCAAACGTTGGAAGTGGTCATTTCTTCATGCGCAGTGATAAACTCGGCACTCTAAAGCACCCGAGAGCGTTTTTTTCGATGCCAACCTAACCAGAGTGACGGGAGCGGCACAATTCAGAAAAAGTGCTCAGCTCGCCGAGAAAATGCGATTTAAGCAATAAAATTAAAAATGCTTATAAAACATAAACCAAACGTTGGAGGTGGTCATTTCTTCATGCGCAGTGATAAACTCGGCACTCTAAAGCACCCGAGAGCGTTTTTTTCGATGCCAACCTAACCAGAGTGACGGGAGCGGCACAATTCAGAAAAAGTGCTCAGCTCGCCGAGAAAATGCGATTCAAGCAATAAAATTAAAAATGCTTATTAAACATAAACCAAACGTTGGAGGTGGTCATTTCTTCATGCGCAGTGAATAACTCGGCACTCTAAAGCACCCGAGAGCGTTTTTTTCGATGCCAACCTAACCAGAGTGACGGGAGCGGCACAATTCAGAAAAAGTGCTCAGCTCGCCGAGAAAATGCGATTTAAGCAATAAAATTAAAAATGCTTATAAAACATAAACCAAACGTTGGAGGTGGTCATTTCTTAATGCGCAGTAATAAACTCGGCACTCTAAAGCACCCGAGAGCGTTTTTTTCGATGCCAACCTAACCAGAGTGACGGGAGCGGCACAATTCAGAAAAAGTGCTCAGCTCGCCGAGAAAATGCGATTAAAGCAATAAAATTAAAAATGCTTATAAAACATAAACCAAACGTTGGAGGTGGTCATTTCTTAATGCGCAGTAATAAACTCGGCACTCTAAAGCACCCGAGAGCGTTTTTTTCGATGCCAACCTAACCAGAGTGACGGGAGCGGCACAATTCAGAAAACGTGCTCAGCTCGCCGAGAAAATGCGATTTAAGCAATAAAATTAAAAATGCTTATAAAACATAAACCAAACGTTGGAGGTGGTCATTTCTTAATGCGCAGTAATAAACTCGGCACTCTAAAGCACCCGAGAGCGTTTTTTTCGATGCCAACCTAACCAGAGTGACGGGAGCGGCACAATTCAGAAAAAGTGCTCAGCTCGCCGAGAAAATGCGATTTAAGCAATAAAATTAAAAATGCTTATTAAACATAAACCAAACGTTGGGGGTGGTCATTTCTTCATGCGCAGTGAATAACTCGGCACTCTAAAGCACCCGAGAGCGTTTTTTTCGATGCCAACCTAACCAGAGTGACGGGAGCGGCACAATTCAGAAAAAGCGCTCAGCTCGCCGAGAAAATGCGATTTAAGCAATAAAATTAAAAATGCTTATTAAACATAAACCAAACATTGGAGGTGGTCATTTCTTCATGCGCAGTGAATAACTCGGCACTCTAAAGCACCCGAGAGCGTTTTTTTCGATGCCAACCTAACCAGAGTGACGGGAGCGGCACAATTCAGAAAAAGCGCTCAGCTCGCCGAGAAAATGCGATTTAAGCAATAAAATTAAAAATGCTTATAAAACATAAACCAAACGTTGGAGGTGGTCATTTCTTCATGCGCAGTGATAAACTCGGCACTCTAAAGCACCCGAGAGCGTTTTTTTCGATGCCAACCTAACCAGAGTGACGGGAGCGGCACAATTCAGAAAAAGTGCTCAGCTCGCCGAGAAAATGCGATTTAAGCAATAAAATTAAAAATGCTTATAAAACATAAACCAAACGTTGGAGGTGGTCATTTCTTCATGCGCAGTGAATAACTCGGCACTCTAAAGCACCCGAGAGCGTTTTTTTCGATGCCAACCTAACCAGAGTGACGGGAGCGGCACAATTCAGAAAAAGTGCTCAGCTCGCCGAGAAAATGCGATTTAAGCAATAAAATTAAAAATGCTTATAAAACATAAACCAAACGTTGGAGGTGGTCATTTCTTAATGCGCAGTAATAAACTCGGCACTCTAAAGCACCCGTGAGCGTTTTTTTCGATGCCAACCTAACCAGAGTGACGGGAGCGGCACAATTCAGAAAAAGTGCTCAGCTCGCCGAGAAAATGCGATTTAAGCAATAAAATTAAAAATAGTTATAAAACATAAACCAAACGTTGGAGGTGGTCATTTCTTCATGCGCAGTGATAAAGTCGGCACTCTAAAGCACCCGAGAGCGTTTTTTTCGATGCCAACCTAACCAGAGTGACGGGAGCGGCACAATTCAGAAAAAGCGCTCAGCTCGCCGAGAAAATGCGATTTAAGCAATAAAATTAAAAATGCTTATAAAACATAAACCAAACGTTGGAGGTGGTCATTTCTTCATGCGCAGTGATAAACTCGGCACTCTAAAGCACCCGAGAGCGTTTTTTTCGATGCCAACCTAACCAGAGTGACGGGAGCGGCACAATTCAGAAAAAGTGCTCAGCTCGCCGAGAAAATGCGATTCAAGCAATAAAATTAAAAATGCTTATTAAACATAAACCAAACGTTGGAGGTGGTCATTTCTTCATGCGCAGTGAATAACTCGGCACTCTAAAGCACCCGAGAGCGTTTTTTTCGATGCCAACCTAACCAGAGTGACGGGAGCGGCACAATTCAGAAAAAGTGCTCAGCTCGCCGAGAAAATGCGATTCAAGCAATAAAATTAAAAATGCTTATAAAACATAAACCAAACGTTGGAGGTGGTCATTTCTTCATGCGCAGTGATAAACTCGGCACTCTAAAGCACCCGAGAGCGTTTTTTTCGATGCCAACCTAACCAGAGTGACGGGAGCGGCACAATTCAGAAAAAGTGCTCAGCTCGCCGAGAAAATGCGATTTAAGCAATACAATTAAAAATGCTTATAAAACATAAACCAAACGTTGGAGGTGGTCATTTCTTCATGCGCAGTGATAAACTCGGCACTCTAAAGCACCCGAGAGCGTTTTTTTCGATGCCAACCTAACCAGAGTGATGGGAGCGGCACAATTCAGAAAAAGTGCTCAGCTCGCCGAGAAAATGCGATTTAAGCAATAAAATTAAAAATGCTTATAAAACATAAACCAAACGTTGGAGGTGGTCATTTCTTAATGCGCAGTAATAAACTCGGCACTCTAAAGCACCCGAGAGCGTTTTTTTCGATGCCAACCTAACCAGAGTGACGGGAGCGGCACAATTCAGAAAAAGTGCTCAGCTCGCCGAGAAAATGCGATTTAAGCAATAAAATTAAAAATGCTTATAAAACATAAACCAAACGTTGGAGGTGGTCATTTCTTAATGCGCAGTAATAAACTCGGCACTCTAGAGCACCCGAGAGCGTTTTTTTCGATGCCAACCTAACCAGAGTGACGGGAGCGGCACAATTCAGAAAAAGTGCTCAGCTCGCCGAGAAAATGCGATTTAAGCAATAAAATTAAAAATGCTTATAAAACATAAACCAAACGTTGGAAGTGGTCATTTCTTCATGCGCAGTGATAAACTCGGCACTCTAAAGCACCCGAGAGCGTTTTTTTCGATGCCAACCTAACCAGAGTTACGGGAGCGGCACAATTCAGAAAAAGCGCTCAGCTCGCCGAGAAAATGCGATTTAAGCAATAAAATTAAAAATGCTTATAAAACATAAACCAAACGTTGGAGGTGGTCATTTCTTCATGCGCAGTGATAAACTCGGCACTCTAAAGCACCCGAGAGCGTTTTTTTCGATGCCAACCTAACCAGAGTGACGGGAGCGGCACAATTCAGAAAAAGCGCTCAGCTCGCCGAGAAAATGCGATTTAAGCAATAAAATTAAAAATGCTTATAAAACATAAACCAAACGTTGGAGGTGGTCATTTCTTAATGCGCAGTAATAAACTCGGCACTCTATAGCACCCGAGAGCGTTTTTTTCGATGCCAACCTAACCAGAGTGACGGGAGAGGCACAATTCAGAAAAAGTGCTCAGCTCGCCGAGAAAATGCGATTTAAGCAATAAAATTAAAAATGCTTATAAAACATAAACCAAACGTTGGAGGTGGTCATTTCTCAATGCGCAGTAATAAACTCGGCACTCTAAAGCACCCGAGAGCGTTTTTTTCGATGCCAACCTAACCAGAGTGACGGGAGCGGCACAATTCAGAAAAAGTGCTCAGCTCGCCGAGAAAATGCGATTTAAGCAATAAAATTAAAAATGCTTATAAAACATAAACCAAACGTTGGAGGTGGTCATTTCTTAATGCGCAGTAATAAACTCGGCACTCTAGAGCACCCGAGAGCGTTTTTTTCGATGCCAACCTAACCAGAGTGACGGGAGCGGCACAATTCAGAAAAAGTGCTCAGCTCGCCGAGAAAATGCGATTTAAGCAATAAAATTAAAAATGCTTATAAAACATAAACCAAACGTTGGAGGTGGTCATTTCTTCATGCGCAGTGATAAACTCGGCACTCTAAAGCACCCGAGAGCGTTTTTTTCGATGCCAACCTAACCAGAGTTACGGGAGCGGCACAATTCAGAAAAAGCGCTCAGCTCGCCGAGAAAATGCGATTTAAGCAATACAATTAAAAATGCTTATAAAACATAAACCAAACGTTGGAGGTGGTCATTTCTTCATGCGCAGTGATAAACTCGGCACTCTAAAGCACCCGAGAGCGTTTTTTTCGATGCCAACCTAACCAGAGTGACGGGAGCGGCACAATTCAGAAAAAGCGCTCAGCTCGCCGAGAAAATGCGATTTAAGCAATAAAATTAAAAATGCTTATAAAACATAAACCAAACGTTGGAGGTGGTCATTTCTTCATGCGCAGTGATAAACTCGGCACTCTAAAGCACCCGAGAGCGTTTTTTTCGATGCCAACCTAACCAGAGTGACGGGAGCGGCACAATTCAGAAAAAGTGCTCAGCTCGCCGAGAAAATGCGATTTAAGCAATAAAATTAAAAATGCTTATAAAACATAAACCAAACGTTGGAGGTGGTCATTTCTCCATGCGCAGTGAATAACTCGGCACTCTAAAGCACCCGAGAGCGTTTTTTTCGATGCCAACCTAACCAGAGTGACGGGAGCGGCACAATTCAGAAAAAGTGCTCAGCTCGCCGAGAAAATACGATTTAAGCAATAAAATTAAAAATGCTTATAAAACATAAACCAAACGTTGGAGGTGGTCATTTCTTAATGCGCAGTAATAAACTCGGCACTCTAAAGCACCCGAGAGCGTTTTTTTCGATGCCAACCTAACCAGAGTGACGGGAGCGGCACAATTCAGAAAAAGTGCTCAGCTCGCCGAGAAAATGCGATTTAAGCAATAAAATTAAAAATGCTTATAAAACATAAACCAAACGTTGGAGGTGGTCATTTCTTCATGCGCAGTGATAAACTCGGCACTCTAAAGCACCCGAGAGCGTTTTTTTCGATGCCAACCTAACCAGAGTGACGGGAGCGGCACAATTCAGAAAAAGTGCTCAGCTCGCCGAGAAAATGCAATTTAAGCAATAAAATTAAAAATGCTTATTAAACATAAACCAAACGTTGGAGGTGGTCATTTCTTCATGCGCAGTGAATAACTCGGCACTCTAAAGCACCCGATAGCGTTTTTTTCGATGCCAACCTAACCAGAGTGACGGGAGCGGCACAATTCAGAAAAAGTGCTCAGCTCGCCGAGAAAATGCGATTTAAGCAATAAAATTAAAAATGCTTATAAAACATAAACCAAACGTTGGAGGTGGTCATTTCTTAATGCGCAGTAATAAACTCGGCACTCTAAAGCACCCGAGAGCGTTTTTTTCGATGCCAACCTAACCAGAGTGACGGGAGCGGCACAATTCAGAAAAAGCGCTCAGCTCGCCGAGAAAATGCGATTTAAGCAATAAAATTAAAAATGCTTATAAAACATAAACCAAACGTTGGAGGTGGTCATTTCTTAATGCGCAGTAATAAACTCAGCACTCTAAAGCACCCGAGAGCGTTTTTTTCGATGCCAACCTAACCAGAGTGACGGGAGCGGCACAATTCAGAAAAAGCGCTCAGCTCGCCGAGAAAATGCGATTTAAGCAATAAAATTAAAAATGCTTATAAAACATAAACCAAACGTTGGAGGTGGTCATTTCTTCATGCGCAGTGAATAACTCGGCACTCTAAAGCACCCGAGAGCGTTTTTTTCGATGCCAAGTGACGGGAGCGGCACAATTCAGAAAAAGTGCTCAGCTCGCCGAGAAAATGCGATTTAAGCTATAAAATTAAAAATGCTTATAAAACATAAACCAAACGTTGGAGGTGGTCATTTCTTAATGCGCAGTAATAAACTCGGCACTCTAAAGCACCCGAGAGCGTTTTTTTCGATGCCAACCTAACCAGAGTGACGGGAGCGGCACAATTCAGAAAAAGTGCTCAGCTCGCCGAGAAAATGCGATTTAAGCAATAAAATTAAAAATGCTTATAAAACATAAACCAAACGTTGGAGGTGGTCATTTCTTAATGCGCAGTAATAAACTCGGCACTCTAAAGCACCCGAGAGCGTTTTTTTCGATGCCAACCTAACCAGAGTGACGGGAGCGGCACAATTCAGAAAAAGTGCTCAGCTCGCCGAGAAAATGCGATTTAAGCAATAAAATTAAAAATGCTTATTAAACATAAACCAAACGTTGGAGGTGGTCATTTCTTCATGCGCAGTGAATAACTCGGCACTCTAAAGCACCCGAGAGCGTTTTTTTCGATGCCAACCTAACCAGAGTGACGGGAGCGGCACAATTCAGAAAAAGTGCTCAGCTCGCCGAGAAAATGCGATTTAAGCAATAAAATTAAAAATGCTTATTAAACATAAACCAAACGTTGGAGGTGGTCATTTCTTCATGCGCAGTGAATAACTCGGCACTCTAAAGCACCCGATAGCGTTTTTTTCGATGCCAACCTAACCAGAGTGACGGGAGCGGCACAATTCAGAAAAAGTGCTCAGCTCGCCGAGAAAATGCGATTTAAGCAATAAAATTAAAAATGCTTATAAAACATAAACCAAACGTTGGAGGTGGTCATTTCTTAATGCGCAGTAATAAACTCGGCACTCTAAAGCACCCGAGAGCGTTTTTTTCGATGCCAACCTAACCAGAGTGACGGGAGCGGCACAATTCAGAAAAAGTGCTCAGCTCGCCGAGAAAATGCGATTTAAGCAATAAAATTAAAAATGCTTATAAAACATAAACCAAACGTTGGAGGTGGTCATTTCTTAATGCGCAGTAATAAACTCGGCACTCTAAAGCACCCGAGAGCGTTTTTTTCGATGCCAACCTAACCAGAGTGACGGGAGCGGCACAATTCAGAAAAAGCGCTCAGCTCGCCGAGAAAATGCGATTTAAGCAATAAAATTAAAAATGCTTATAAAACATAAACCAAACGTTGGAGGTGGTCATTTCTTCATGCGCAGTGATAAACTCGGCACTCTAAAGCACCCGAGAGCGTTTTTTTCGATGCCAACCTAACCAGAGTGACGGGAGCGGCACAATTCAGAAAAAGTGCTCAGCTCGCCGAGAAAATGCGATTTAAGCAATAAAATTAAAAATGCTTATAAAACATAAACCAAACGTTGGAGGTGGTCATTTCTTCATGCGCAGTGATAAACTCGGCACTCTAAAGCACCCGAGAGCGTTTTTTTCGATGCCAACCTAACCAGAGTGACGGGAGCGGCACAATTCAGAAAAAGTGCTCAGCTCGCCGAGAAAATGCGATTCAAGCAATAAAATTAAAAATGCTTATTAAACATAAACCAAACGTTGGAGGTGGTCATTTCTTCATGCGCAGTGAATAACTCGGCACTCTAAAGCACCCGAGAGCGTTTTTTTTTCGATGCCAACCTAACCAGAGTGACGGGAGCGGCACAATTCAGAAAAAGTGCTCAGCTCGCCGAGAAAATGCGATTTAAGCAATAAAATTAAAAATGCTTATAAAACATAAACCAAACGTTGGAGGTGGTCATTTCTTAATGCGCAGTAATAAACTCGGCACTCTAAAGCACCCGAGAGCGTTTTTTTCGATGCCAACCTAACCAGAGTGACGGGAGCGGCACAATTCAGAAAAAGTGCTCAGCTCGCCGAGAAAATGCGATTAAAGCAATAAAATTAAAAATGCTTATAAAACATAAACCAAACGTTGGAGGTGGTCATTTCTTAATGCGCAGTAATAAACTCGGCACTCTAAAGCACCCGAGAGCGTTTTTTTCGATGCCAACCTAACCAGAGTGACGGGAGCGGCACAATTCAGAAAACGTGCTCAGCTCGCCGAGAAAATGCGATTTAAGCAATAAAATTAAAAATGCTTATAAAACACAAACCAAACGTTGGAGGTGGTCATTTCTTAATGCGCAGTAATAAACTCGGCACTCTAAAGCACCCGAGAGCGTTTTTTTCGATGCCAACCTAACCAGAGTGACGGGAGCGGCACAATTCAGAAAAAGTGCTCAGCTCGCCGAGAAAATGCGATTTAAGCAATAAAATTAAAAATGCTTATTAAACATAAACCAAACGTTGGGGGTGGTCATTTCTTCATGCGCAGTGAATAACTCGGCACTCTAAAGCACCCGAGAGCGTTTTTTTCGATGCCAACCTAACCAGAGTGACGGGAGCGGCACAATTCAGAAAAAGCGCTCAGCTCGCCGAGAAAATGCGATTTAAGCAATAAAATTAAAAATGCTTATTAAACATAAACCAAACATTGGAGGTGGTCATTTCTTCATGCGCAGTGAATAACTCGGCACTCTAAAGCACCCGAGAGCGTTTTTTTCGATGCCAACCTAACCAGAGTGACGGGAGCGGCACAATTCAGAAAAAGCGCTCAGCTCGCCGAGAAAATGCGATTTAAGCAATAAAATTAAAAATGCTTATTAAACATAAACCAAACGTTGGAGGTGGTCATTTCTTCATGCGCAGTGATAAACTCGGCACTCTAAAGCACCCGAGAGCGTTTTTTTCGATGCCAACCTAACCAGAGTGACGGGAGCGGCACAATTCAGAAAAAGTGCTCAGCTCGCCGAGAAAATGCGATTTAAGCAATAAAATTAAAAATGCTTATAAAACATAAACCAAACGTTGGAGGTGGTCATTTCTTCATGCGCAGTGAATAACTCGGCACTCTAAAGCACCCGAGAGCGTTTTTTTCGATGCCAACCTAACCAGAGTGACGGGAGCGGCACAATTCAGAAAAAGTGCTCAGCTCGCCGAGAAAATGCGATTTAAGCAATAAAATTAAAAATGCTTATAAAACATAAACCAAACGTTGGAGGTGGTCATTTCTTAATGCGCAGTAATAAACTCGGCACTCTAAAGCACCCGTGAGCGTTTTTTTCGATGCCAACCTAACCAGAGTGACGGGAGCGGCACAATTCAGAAAAAGTGCTCAGCTCGCCGAGAAAATGCGATTTAAGCAATAAAATTAAAAATGCTTATAAAACATAAACCAAACGTTGGAGGTGGTCATTTCTTCATGCGCAGTGATAAAGTCGGCACTCTAAAGCACCCGAGAGCGTTTTTTTCGATGCCAACCTAACCAGAGTGACGGGAGCGGCACAATTCAGAAAAAGCGCTCAGCTCGCCGAGAAAATGCGATTTAAGCAATAAAATTAAAAATGCTTATAAAACATAAACCAAACGTTGGAGGTGGTCATTTCTTCATGCGCAGTGATAAACTCGGCACTCTAAAGCACCCGAGAGCGTTTTTTTCGATGCCAACCTAACCAGAGTGACGGGAGCGGCACAATTCAGAAAAAGTGCTCAGCTCGCCGAGAAAATGCGATTCAAGCAATAAAATTAAAAATGCTTATTAAACATAAACCAAACGTTGGAGGTGGTCATTTCTTCATGCGCAGTGAATAACTCGGCACTCTAAAGCACCCGAGAGCGTTTTTTTCGATGCCAACCTAACCAGAGTGACGGGAGCGGCACAATTCAGAAAAAGTGCTCAGCTCGCCGAGAAAATGCGATTCAAGCAATAAAATTAAAAATGCTTATAAAACATAAACCAAACGTTGGAGGTGGTCATTTCTTCATGCGCAGTGATAAACTCGGCACTCTAAAGCACCCGAGAGCGTTTTTTTCGATGCCAACCTAACCAGAGTGACGGGAGCGGCACAATTCAGAAAAAGTGCTCAGCTCGCCGAGAAAATGCGATTTAAGCAATACAATTAAAAATGCTTATAAAACATAAACCAAACGTTGGAGGTGGTCATTTCTTCATGCGCAGTGATAAACTCGGCACTCTAAAGCACCCGAGAGCGTTTTTTTCGATGCCAACCTAACCAGAGTGATGGGAGCGGCACAATTCAGAAAAAGTGCTCAGCTCGCCGAGAAAATGCGATTTAAGCAATAAAATTAAAAATGCTTATAAAACATAAACCAAACGTTGGAGGTGGTCATTTCTTAATGCGCAGTAATAAACTCGGCACTCTAAAGCACCCGAGAGCGTTTTTTTCGATGCCAACCTAACCAGAGTGACGGGAGCGGCACAATTCAGAAAAAGTGCTCAGCTCGCCGAGAAAATGCGATTTAAGCAATAAAATTAAAAATGCTTATAAAACATAAACCAAACGTTGGAGGTGGTCATTTCTTAATGCGCAGTAATAAACTCGGCACTCTAGAGCACCCGAGAGCGTTTTTTTCGATGCCAACCTAACCAGAGTGACGGGAGCGGCACAATTCAGAAAAAGTGCTCAGCTCGCCGAGAAAATGCGATTTAAGCAATAAAATTAAAAATGCTTATAAAACATAAACCAAACGTTGGAAGTGGTCATTTCTTCATGCGCAGTGATAAACTCGGCACTCTAAAGCACCCGAGAGCGTTTTTTTCGATGCCAACCTAACCAGAGTGACGGGAGCGGCACAATTCAGAAAAAGTGCTCAGCTCGCCGAGAAAATGCGATTTAAGCAATAAAATTAAAAATGCTTATTAAACATAAACCAAACGTTGGGGGTGGTCATTTCTTCATGCGCAGTGAATAACTCGGCACTCTAAAGCACCCGAGAGCGTTTTTTTCGATGCCAACCTAACCAGAGTGACGGGAGCGGCACAATTCAGAAAAAGCGCTCAGCTCGCCGAGAAAATGCGATTTAAGCAATAAAATTAAAAATGCTTATTAAACATAAACCAAACATTGGAGGTGGTCATTTCTTCATGCGCAGTGAATAACTCGGCACTCTAAAGCACCCGAGAGCGTTTTTTTCGATGCCAACCTAACCAGAGTGACGGGAGCGGCACAATTCAGAAAAAGCGCTCAGCTCGCCGAGAAAATGCGATTTAAGCAATAAAATTAAAAATGCTTATAAAACATAAACCAAACGTTGGAGGTGGTCATTTCTTCATGCGCAGTGATAAACTCGGCACTCTAAAGCACCCGAGAGCGTTTTTTTCGATGCCAACCTAACCAGAGTGACGGGAGCGGCACAATTCAGAAAAAGTGCTCAGCTCGCCGAGAAAATGCGATTTAAGCAATAAAATTAAAAATGCTTATAAAACATAAACCAAACGTTGGAGGTGGTCATTTCTTCATGCGCAGTGAATAACTCGGCACTCTAAAGCACCCGAGAGCGTTTTTTTCGATGCCAACCTAACCAGAGTGACGGGAGCGGCACAATTCAGAAAAAGTGCTCAGCTCGCCGAGAAAATGCGATTTAAGCAATAAAATTAAAAATGCTTATAAAACATAAACCAAACGTTGGAGGTGGTCATTTCTTAATGCGCAGTAATAAACTCGGCACTCTAAAGCACCCGTGAGCGTTTTTTTCGATGCCAACCTAACCAGAGTGACGGGAGCGGCACAATTCAGAAAAAGTGCTCAGCTCGCCGAGAAAATGCGATTTAAGCAATAAAATTAAAAATGCTTATAAAACATAAACCAAACGTTGGAGGTGGTCATTTCTTCATGCGCAGTGATAAAGTCGGCACTCTAAAGCACCCGAGAGCGTTTTTTTCGATGCCAACCTAACCAGAGTGACGGGAGCGGCACAATTCAGAAAAAGCGCTCAGCTCGCCGAGAAAATGCGATTTAAGCAATAAAATTAAAAATGCTTATAAAACATAAACCAAACGTTGGAGGTGGTCATTTCTTCATGCGCAGTGATAAACTCGGCACTCTAAAGCACCCGAGAGCGTTTTTTTCGATGCCAACCTAACCAGAGTGACGGGAGCGGCACAATTCAGAAAAAGTGCTCAGCTCGCCGAGAAAATGCGATTCAAGCAATAAAATTAAAAATGCTTATTAAACATAAACCAAACGTTGGAGGTGGTCATTTCTTCATGCGCAGTGAATAACTCGGCACTCTAAAGCACCCGAGAGCGTTTTTTTCGATGCCAACCTAACCAGAGTGACGGGAGCGGCACAATTCAGAAAAAGCGCTCAGCTCGCCGAGAAAATGCGATTTAAGCAATAAAATTAAAAATGCTTATTAAACATAAACCAAACATTGGAGGTGGTCATTTCTTCATGCGCAGTGAATAACTCGGCACTCTAAAGCACCCGAGAGCGTTTTTTTCGATGCCAACCTAACCAGAGTGACGGGAGCGGCACAATTCAGAAAAAGCGCTCAGCTCGCCGAGAAAATGCGATTTAAGCAATAAAATTAAAAATGCTTATAAAACATAAACCAAACGTTGGAGGTGGTCATTTCTTCATGCGCAGTGATAAACTCGGCACTCTAAAGCACCCGAGAGCGTTTTTTTCGATGCCAACCTAACCAGAGTGACGGGAGCGGCACAATTCAGAAAAAGTGCTCAGCTCGCCGAGAAAATGCGATTTAAGCAATAAAATTAAAAATGCTTATAAAACATAAACCAAACGTTGGAGGTGGTCATTTCTTCATGCGCAGTGAATAACTCGGCACTCTAAAGCACCCGAGAGCGTTTTTTTCGATGCCAACCTAACCAGAGTGACGGGAGCGGCACAATTCAGAAAAAGTGCTCAGCTCGCCGAGAAAATGCGATTTAAGCAATAAAATTAAAAATGCTTATAAAACATAAACCAAACGTTGGAGGTGGTCATTTCTTAATGCGCAGTAATAAACTCGGCACTCTAAAGCACCCGTGAGCGTTTTTTTCGATGCCAACCTAACCAGAGTGACGGGAGCGGCACAATTCAGAAAAAGTGCTCAGCTCGCCGAGAAAATGCGATTTAAGCAATAAAATTAAAAATGCTTATAAAACATAAACCAAACGTTGGAGGTGGTCATTTCTTCATGCGCAGTGATAAAGTCGGCACTCTAAAGCACCCGAGAGCGTTTTTTTCGATGCCAACCTAACCAGAGTGACGGGAGCGGCACAATTCAGAAAAAGCGCTCAGCTCGCCGAGAAAATGCGATTTAAGCAATAAAATTAAAAATGCTTATAAAACATAAACCAAACGTTGGAGGTGGTCATTTCTTCATGCGCAGTGATAAACTCGGCACTCTAAAGCACCCGAGAGCGTTTTTTTCGATGCCAACCTAACCAGAGTGACGGGAGCGGCACAATTCAGAAAAAGTGCTCAGCTCGCCGAGAAAATGCGATTCAAGCAATAAAATTAAAAATGCTTATTAAACATAAACCAAACGTTGGAGGTGGTCATTTCTTCATGCGCAGTGAATAACTCGGCACTCTAAAGCACCCGAGAGCGTTTTTTTCGATGCCAACCTAACCAGAGTGACGGGAGCGGCACAATTCAGAAAAAGGGCTCAGCTCGCCGAGAAAATGCGATTCAAGCAATAAAATTAAAAATGCTTATAAAACATAAACCAAACGTTGGAGGTGGTCATTTCTTCATGCGCAGTGATAAACTCGGCACTCTAAAGCACCCGAGAGCGTTTTTTTCGATGCCAACCTAACCAGAGTGACGGGAGCGGCACAATTCAGAAAAAGTGCTCAGCTCGCCGAGAAAATGCGATTTAAGCAATACAATTAAAAATGCTTATAAAACATAAACCAAACGTTGGAGGTGGTCATTTCTTCATGCGCAGTGATAAACTCGGCACTCTAAAGCACCCGAGAGCGTTTTTTTCGATGCCAACCTAACCAGAGTGATGGGAGCGGCACAATTCAGAAAAAGTGCTCAGCTCGCCGAGAAAATGCGATTTAAGCAATAAAATTAAAAATGCTTATAAAACATAAACCAAACGTTGGAGGTGGTCATTTCTTAATGCGCAGTAATAAACTCGGCACTCTAAAGCACCCGAGAGCGTTTTTTTCGATGCCAACCTAACCAGAGTGACGGGAGCGGCACAATTCAGAAAAAGTGCTCAGCTCGCCGAGAAAATGCGATTTAAGCAATAAAATTAAAAATGCTTATAAAACATAAACCAAACGTTGGAGGTGGTCATTTCTTAATGCGCAGTAATAAACTCGGCACTCTAGAGCACCCGAGAGCGTTTTTTTCGATGCCAACCTAACCAGAGTGACGGGAGCGGCACAATTCAGAAAAAGTGCTCAGCTCGCCGAGAAAATGCGATTTAAGCAATAAAATTAAAAATGCTTATAAAACATAAACCAAACGTTGGAAGTGGTCATTTCTTCATGCGCAGTGATAAACTCGGCACTCTAAAGCACCCGAGAGCGTTTTTTTCGATGCCAACCTAACCAGAGTTACGGGAGCGGCACAATTCAGAAAAAGCGCTCAGCTCGCCGAGAAAATGCGATTTAAGCAATAAAATTAAAAATGCTTATAAAACATAAACCAAACGTTGGAGGTGGTCATTTCTTCATGCGCAGTGATAAACTCGGCACTCTAAAGCACCCGAGAGCGTTTTTTTCGATGCCAACCTAACCAGAGTGACGGGAGCGGCACAATTCAGAAAAAGCGCTCAGCTCGCCGAGAAAATGCGATTTAAGCAATAAAATTAAAAATGCTTATAAAACATAAACCAAACGTTGGAGGTGGTCATTTCTTAATGCGCAGTAATAAACTCGGCACTCTATAGCACCCGAGAGCGTTTTTTTCGATGCCAACCTAACCAGAGTGACGGGAGAGGCACAATTCAGAAAAAGTGCTCAGCTCGCCGAGAAAATGCGATTTAAGCAATAAAATTAAAAATGCTTATAAAACATAAACCAAACGTTGGAGGTGGTCATTTCTCAATGCGCAGTAATAAACTCGGCACTCTAAAGCACCCGAGAGCGTTTTTTTCGATGCCAACCTAACCAGAGTGACGGGAGCGGCACAATTCAGAAAAAGTGCTCAGCTCGCCGAGAAAATGCGATTTAAGCAATAAAATTAAAAATGCTTATAAAACATAAACCAAACGTTGGAGGTGGTCATTTCTTAATGCGCAGTAATAAACTCGGCACTCTAGAGCACCCGAGAGCGTTTTTTTCGATGCCAACCTAACCAGAGTGACGGGAGCGGCACAATTCAGAAAAAGTGCTCAGCTCGCCGAGAAAATGCGATTTAAGCAATAAAATTAAAAATGCTTATAAAACATAAACCAAACGTTGGAGGTGGTCATTTCTTCATGCGCAGTGATAAACTCGGCACTCTAAAGCACCCGAGAGCGTTTTTTTCGATGCCAACCTAACCAGAGTTACGGGAGCGGCACAATTCAGAAAAAGCGCTCAGCTCGCCGAGAAAATGCGATTTAAGCAATACAATTAAAAATGCTTATAAAACATAAACCAAACGTTGGAGGTGGTCATTTCTTCATGCGCAGTGATAAACTCGGCACTCTAAAGCACCCGAGAGCGTTTTTTTCGATGCCAACCTAACCAGAGTGACGGGAGCGGCACAATTCAGAAAAAGCGCTCAGCTCGCCGAGAAAATGCGATTTAAGCAATAAAATTAAAAATGCTTATAAAACATAAACCAAACGTTGGAGGTGGTCATTTCTTCATGCGCAGTGATAAACTCGGCACTCTAAAGCACCCGAGAGCGTTTTTTTCGATGCCAACCTAACCAGAGTGACGGGAGCGGCACAATTCAGAAAAAGTGCTCAGCTCGCCGAGAAAATGCGATTTAAGCAATAAAATTAAAAATGCTTATAAAACATAAACCAAACGTTGGAGGTGGTCATTTCTCCATGCGCAGTGAATAACTCGGCACTCTAAAGCACCCGAGAGCGTTTTTTTCGATGCCAACCTAACCAGAGTGACGGGAGCGGCACAATTCAGAAAAAGTGCTCAGCTCGCCGAGAAAATGCGATTTAAGCAATAAAATTAAAAATGCTTATAAAACATAAACCAAACGTTGGAGGTGGTCATTTCTTAATGCGCAGTAATAAACTCGGCACTCTAAAGCACCCGTGAGCGTTTTTTTCGATGCCAACCTAACCAGAGTGACGGGAGCGGCACAATTCACAAAAAGTGCTCAGCTCGCCGAGAAAATGCGATTTAAGCAATAAAATTAAAAATGCTTATAAAACATAAACCAAACGTTGGAGGTGGTCATTTCTTAATGCGCAGTAATAAACTCGGCACTCTAAAGCACCCGAGAGCGTTTTTTTCGATGCCAACCTAACCAGAGTGACGGGAGCGGCACAATTCAGAAAAAGCGCTCAGCTCGCCGAGAAAATGCGATTTAAGCAATAAAATTAAAAATGCTTATAAAACATAAACCAAACGTTGGAGGTGGTCATTTCTTCATGCGCAGTGATAAACTCGGCACTCTAAAGCACCCGTGAGCGTTTTTTTCGATGCCAACCTAACCAGAGTGACGGGAGCGGCACAATTCAGAAAAAGTGCTCAGCTCGCCGAGAAAATGCGATTTAAGCAATAAAATTAAAAATGCTTATAAAACATAAACCAAACGTTGGAGGTGGTCATTTCTTCATGCGCAGTGATAAACTCGGCACTCTAAAGCACCCGAGAGCGTTTTTTTCGATGCCAACCTAACCAGAGTGACGGGAGCGGCACAATTCAGAAAAAGTGCTCAGCTCGCCGAGAAAATGCAATTTAAGTAATAAAATTAAAAATGCTTATTAAACATAAACCAAACGTTGGAGGTGGTCATTTCTTCATGCGCAGTGAATAACTCGGCACTCTAAAGCACCCGATAGCGTTTTTTTCGATGCCAACCTAACCAGAGTGACGGGAGCGGCACAATTCAGAAAAAGTGCTCAGCTCGCCGAGAAAATGCGATTTAAGCAATAAAATTAAAAATGCTTATAAAACATAAACCAAACGTTGGAGGTGGTCATTTCTTAATGCGCAGTAATAAACTCGGCACTCTAAAGCACCCGAGAGCGTTTTTTTCGATGCCAACCTAACCAGAGTGACGGGAGCGGCACAATTCAGAAAAAGTGCTCAGCTCGCCGAGAAAATGCGATTTAAGCAATAAAATTAAAAATGCTTATAAAACATAAACCAAACGTTGGAGGTGGTCATTTCTTAATGCGCAGTAATAAACTCGGCACTCTAAAGCACCCGAGAGCGTTTTTTTCGATGCCAACCTAACCAGAGTGACGGGAGCGGCACAATTCAGAAAAAGCGCTCAGCTCGCCGAGAAAATGCGATTTAAGCAATACAATTAAAAATGCTTATAAAACATAAACCAAACGTTGGAGGTGGTCATTTCTTCGTGCGCAGTGAATAACTCGGCACTCTAAAGCACCCGAGAGCGTTTTTTTTCGATGCCAACCTAACCAGAGTGACGGGAGCGGCACAATTCAGAAAAAGTGCTCAGCTCGCCGAGAAAATGCGATTTAAGCAATAAAATTAAAAATGCTTATAAAACATAAACCAAACGTTGGAGGTGGTCATTTCTTAATGCGCAGTAATAAACTCGGCACTCTAAAGCACCCGAGAGCGTTTTTTTCGATGCCAACCTAACCAGAGTGACGGGAGCGGCACAATTCAGAAAAAGCGCTCAGCTCGCCGAGAAAATGCGATTTAAGCAATAAAATTAAAAATGCTTATAAAACATAAACCAAACGTTGGAGGTGGTCATTTCTTAATGCGCAGTAATAAACTCAGCACTCTAAAGCACCCGAGAGCGTTTTTTTCGATGCCAACCTAACCAGAGTGACGGGAGCGGCACAATTCAGAAAAAGCGCTCAGCTCGCCGAGAAAATGCGATTTAAGCAATAAAATTAAAAATGCTTATAAAACATAAACCAAACGTTGGAGGTGGTCATTTCTTCATGCGCAGTGAATAACTCGGCACTCTAAAGCACCCGAGAGCGTTTTTTTCGATGCCAAGTGACGGGAGCGGCACAATTCAGAAAAAGTGCTCAGCTCGCCGAGAAAATGCGATTTAAGCTATAAAATTAAAAATGCTTATAAAACATAAACCAAACGTTGGAGGTGGTCATTTCTTAATGCGCAGTAATAAACTCGGCACTCTAAAGCACCCGAGAGCGTTTTTTTCGATGCCAACCTAACCAGAGTGACGGGAGCGGCACAATTCAGAAAAAGTGCTCAGCTCGCCGAGAAAATGCGATTTAAGCAATAAAATTAAAAATGCTTATAAAACATAAACCAAACGTTGGAGGTGGTCATTTCTTAATGCGCAGTAATAAACTCGGCACTCTAAAGCACCCGAGAGCGTTTTTTTCGATGCCAACCTAACCAGAGTGACGGGAGCGGCACAATTCAGAAAAAGTGCTCAGCTCGCCGAGAAAATGCGATTTAAGCAATAAAATTAAAAATGCTTATTAAACATAAACCAAACGTTGGAGGTGGTCATTTCTTCATGCGCAGTGAATAACTCGGCACTCTAAAGCACCCGAGAGCGTTTTTTTCGATGCCAACCTAACCAGAGTGACGGGAGCGGCACAATTCAGAAAAAGCGCTCAGCTCGCCGAGAAAATGCGAATTAAGCAATAAAATTAAAAATGCTTATAAAACATAAACCAAACGTTGGAGGTGGTCATTTCTTAATGCGCAGTAATAAACTCGGCACTCTAAAGCACCCGAGAGCGTTTTTTTCGATGCCAACCTAACCAGAGTGACGGGAGCGGCACAATTCAGAAAAAGTGCTCAGCTCGCCGAGAAAATGCGATTTAAGCAATAAAATTAAAAATGCTTATAAAACATAAACCAAACGTTGGAGGTGGTCATTTCTTAATGCGCAGTAATAAACTCGGCACTCTAAAGCACCCGAGAGCGTTTTTTTCGATGCCAACCTAACCAGAGTGACGGGAGCGGCACAATTCAGAAAAAGTGCTCAGCTCGCCGAGAAAATGCGATTTAAGCAATAAAATTAAAAATGCTTATTAAACATAAACCAAACGTTGGAGGTGGTCATTTCTTCATGCGCAGTGAATAACTCGGCACTCTAAAGCACCCGATAGCGTTTTTTTCGATGCCAACCTAACCAGAGTGACGGGAGCGGCACAATTCAGAAAAAGTGCTCAGCTCGCCGAGAAAATGCGATTTAAGCAATAAAATTAAAAATGCTTATAAAACATAAACCAAACGTTGGAGGTGGTCATTTCTTAATGCGCAGTAATAAACTCGGCACTCTAAAGCACCCGAGAGCGTTTTTTTCGATGCCAACCTAACCAGAGTGACGGGAGCGGCACAATTCAGAAAAAGTGCTCAGCTCGCCGAGAAAATGCGATTTAAGCAATAAAATTAAAAATGCTTATAAAACATAAACCAAACGTTGGAGGTGGTCATTTCTTAATGCGCAGTAATAAACTCGGCACTCTAAAGCACCCGAGAGCGTTTTTTTCGATGCCAACCTAACCAGAGTGACGGGAGCGGCACAATTCAGAAAAAGCGCTCAGCTCGCCGAGAAAATGCGATTTAAGCAATAAAATTAAAAATGCTTATAAAACATAAACCAAACGTTGGAGGTGGTCATTTCTTCATGCGCAGTGATAAACTCGGCACTCTAAAGCACCCGAGAGCGTTTTTTTCGATGCCAACCTAACCAGAGTGACGGGAGCGGCACAATTCAGAAAAAGTGCTCAGCTCGCCGAGAAAATGCGATTTAAGCAATAAAATTAAAAATGCTTATAAAACATAAACCAAACGTTGGAGGTGGTCATTTCTTCATGCGCAGTGATAAACTCGGCACTCTAAAGCACCCGAGAGCGTTTTTTTCGATGCCAACCTAACCAGAGTGACGGGAGCGGCACAATTCAGAAAAAGTGCTCAGCTCGCCGAGAAAATGCGATTCAAGCAATAAAATTAAAAATGCTTATTAAACATAAACCAAACGTTGGAGGTGGTCATTTCTTCATGCGCAGTGAATAACTCGGCACTCTAAAGCACCCGAGAGCGTTTTTTTCGATGCCAACCTAACCAGAGTGACGGGAGCGGCACAATTCAGAAAAAGTGCTCAGCTCGCCGAGAAAATGCGATTTAAGCAATAAAATTAAAAATGCTTATAAAACATAAACCAAACGTTGGAGGTGGTCATTTCTTAATGCGCAGTAATAAACTCGGCACTCTAAAGCACCCGAGAGCGTTTTTTTCGATGCCAACCTAACCAGAGTGACGGGAGCGGCACAATTCAGAAAAAGTGCTCAGCTCGCCGAGAAAATGCGATTAAAGCAATAAAATTAAAAATGCTTATAAAACATAAACCAAACGTTGGAGGTGGTCATTTCTTAATGCGCAGTAATAAACTCGGCACTCTAAAGCACCCGAGAGCGTTTTTTTCGATGCCAACCTAACCAGAGTGACGGGAGCAGCACAATTCAGAAAACGTGCTCAGCTCGCCGAGAAAATGCGATTTAAGCAATAAAATTAAAAATGCTTATACAACATAAACCAAACGTTGGAGGTGGTCATTTCTTAATGCGCAGTAATAAACTCGGCACTCTAAAGCACCCGAGAGCGTTTTTTTCGATGCCAACCTAACCAGAGTGACGGGAGCGGCACAATTCAGAAAAAGTGCTCAGCTCGCCGAGAAAATGCGATTTAAGCAATAAAATTAAAAATGCTTATTAAACATAAACCAAACGTTGGGGGTGGTCATTTCTTCATGCGCAGTGAATAACTCGGCACTCTAAAGCACCCGAGAGCGTTTTTTTCGATGCCAACCTAACCAGAGTGACGGGAGCGGCACAATTCAGAAAAAGCGCTCAGCTCGCCGAGAAAATGCGATTTAAGCAATAAAATTAAAAATGCTTATTAAACATAAACCAAACATTGGAGGTGGTCATTTCTTCATGCGCAGTGAATAACTCGGCACTCTAAAGCACCCGAGAGCGTTTTTTTCGATGCCAACCTAACCAGAGTGACGGGAGCGGCACAATTCAGAAAAAGCGCTCAGCTCGCCGAGAAAATGCGATTTAAGCAATAAAATTAAAAATGCTTATAAAACATAAACCAAACGTTGGAGGTGGTCATTTCTTCATGCGCAGTGATAAACTCGGCACTCTAAAGCACCCGAGAGCGTTTTTTCGATGCCAACCTAACCAGAGTGACGGGAGCGGCACAATTCAGAAAAAGTGCTCAGCTCGCCGAGAAAATGCGATTTAAGCAATAAAATTAAAAATGCTTATAAAACATAAACCAAACGTTGGAGGTGGTCATTTCTTCATGCGCAGTGAATAACTCGGCACTCTAAAGCACCCGAGAGCGTTTTTTTCGATGCCAACCTAACCAGAGTGACGGGAGCGGCACAATTCAGAAAAAGTGCTCAGCTCGCCGAGAAAATGCGATTTAAGCAATAAAATTAAAAATGCTTATAAAACATAAACCAAACGTTGGAGGTGGTCATTTCTTAATGCGCAGTAATAAACTCGGCACTCTAAAGCACCCGTGAGCGTTTTTTTCGATGCCAACCTAACCAGAGTGACGGGAGCGGCACAATTCAGAAAAAGTGCTCAGCTCGCCGAGAAAATGCGATTTAAGCAATAAAATTAAAAATGCTTATAAAACATAAACCAAACGTTGGAGGTGGTCATTTCTTCATGCGCAGTGATAAAGTCGGCACTCTAAAGCACCCGAGAGCGTTTTTTTCGATGCCAACCTAACCAGAGTGACGGGAGCGGCACAATTCAGAAAAAGCGCTCAGCTCGCCGAGAAAATGCGATTTAAGCAATAAAATTAAAAATGCTTATAAAACATAAACCAAACGTTGGAGGTGGTCATTTCTTCATGCGCAGTGATAAACTCGGCACTCTAAAGCACCCGAGAGCGTTTTTTTCGATGCCAACCTAACCAGAGTGACGGGAGCGGCACAATTCAGAAAAAGTGCTCAGCTCGCCGAGAAAATGCGATTCAAGCAATAAAATTAAAAATGCTTATTAAACATAAACCAAACGTTGGAGGTGGTCATTTCTTCATGCGCAGTGAATAACTCGGCACTCTAAAGCACCCGAGAGCGTTTTTTTCGATGCCAACCTAACCAGAGTGACGGGAGCGGCACAATTCAGAAAAAGTGCTCAGCTCGCCGAGAAAATGCGATTCAAGCAATAAAATTAAAAATGCTTATAAAACATAAACCAAACGTTGGAGGTGGTCATTTCTTCATGCGCAGTGATAAACTCGGCACTCTAAAGCACCCGAGAGCGTTTTTTTCGATGCCAACCTAACCAGAGTGACGGGAGCGGCACAATTCAGAAAAAGTGCTCAGCTCGCCGAGAAAATGCGATTTAAGCAATACAATTAAAAATGCTTATAAAACATAAACCAAACGTTGGAGGTGGTCATTTCTTCATGCGCAGTGATAAACTCGGCACTCTAAAGCACCCGAGAGCGTTTTTTTCGATGCCAACCTAACCAGAGTGATGGGAGCGGCACAATTCAGAAAAAGTGCTCAGCTCGCCGAGAAAATGCGATTTAAGCAATAAAATTAAAAATGCTTATAAAACATAAACCAAACGTTGGAGGTGGTCATTTCTTAATGCGCAGTAATAAACTCGGCACTCTAAAGCACCCGAGAGCGTTTTTTTCGATGCCAACCTAACCAGAGTGACGGGATTGGCACAATTCAGAAAAAGTGCTCAGCTCGCCGAGAAAATGCGATTTAAGCAATAAAATTAAAAATGCTTATAAAACATAAACCAAACGTTGGAGGTGGTCATTTCTTAATGCGCAGTAATAAACTCGGCACTCTAGAGCACCCGAGAGCGTTTTTTTCGATGCCAACCTAACCAGAGTGACGGGAGCGGCACAATTCAGAAAAAGTGCTCAGCTCGCCGAGAAAATGCGATTTAAGCAATAAAATTAAAAATGCTTATAAAACATAAACCAAACGTTGGAAGTGGTCATTTCTTCATGCGCAGTGATAAACTCGGCACTCTAAAGCACCCGAGAGCGTTTTTTTCGATGCCAACCTAACCAGAGTTACGGGAGCGGCACAATTCAGAAAAAGCGCTCAGCTCGCCGAGAAAATGCGATTTAAGCAATAAAATTAAAAATGCTTATAAAACATAAACCAAACGTTGGAGGTGGTCATTTCTTCATGCGCAGTGATAAACTCGGCACTCTAAAGCACCCGAGAGCGTTTTTTTCGATGCCAACCTAACCAGAGTGACGGGAGCGGCACAATTCAGAAAAAGCGCTCAGCTCGCCGAGAAAATGCGATTTAAGCAATAAAATTAAAAATGCTTATAAAACATAAACCAAACGTTGGAGGTGGTCATTTCCTAATGCACAGTAATAAACTCGGCACTCTAAAGCACCCGAGAGGGTTTTTTTCGATGCCAACCTAACCAGAGTGACGGGAGCGGCACAATTCAGAAAAAGTGCTCAGCTCGCCGAGAAAATGCGATTTAAGCAATAAAATTAAAAATGCTTATTAAACATAAACCAAACGTTGGAGGTGGTCATTTCTTCATGCGCAGTGAATAACTCGGCACTCTAAAGCACCCGAGAGCGTTTTTTTTCGATGCCAACCTAACCAGAGTGACGGGAGCGGCACAATTCAGAAAAAGCGCTCAGCTCGCCGAGAAAATGCGATTTAAGCAATAAAATTAAAAATGCTTATAAAACATAAACCAAACGTTGGAGGTGGTCATTTCTTCATGCGCAGTGAATAACTCGGCACTCTAAAGCACCCGAGAGCGTTTTTTTCGATGCCAAGTGACGGGAGCGGCACAATTCAGAAAAAGTGCTCAGCTCGCCGAGAAAATGCGATTTAAGCAATAAAATTAAAAATGCTTATAAAACATAAACCAAACGTTGGAGGTGGTCATTTCTTAATGCGCAGTAATAAACTCGGCACTCTAAAGCACCCGAGAGCGTTTTTTTCGATGCCAACCTAACCAGAGTGACGGGAGCGGCACAATTCAGAAAAAGTGCTCAGCTCGCCGAGAAAATGCGATTTAAGCAATAAAATTAAAAATGCTTATAAAACATAAACCAAACGTTGGAGGTGGTCATTTCTTAATGCGCAGTAATAAACTCGGCACTCTAAAGCACCCGAGAGCGTTTTTTTCGATGCCAACCTAACCAGAGTGACGGGAGTTGCACAATTCAGAAAAAGTGCTCAGCTCGCCGAGAAAATGCGATTTAAGCAATAAAATTAAAAATGCTTATAAAACATAAACCAAACGTTGGAGGTGGTCATTTCTTAATGCGCAGTAATAAACTCGGCACTCTTAAGCACCCGAGAGCGTTTTTTTTCGATGCCAACCTAACCAGAGTGACGGGAGCGGCACAATTCAGAAAAAGTGCTCAGCTCGCCGAGAAAATGCAATTTAAGCAATAAAATTAAAAATGCTTATTAAACATAAACCAAACGTTGGAGGTGGTCATTTCTTCATGCGCAGTGAATAACTCGGCACTCTAAAGCACCCGAGAGCGTTTTTTTCGATGCCAACCTAACCAGAGTGACGGGAGCGGCACAATTCAGAAAAAGTGCTCAGCTCGCCGAGAAAATGCGATTTAAGCAATAAAATTAAAAATGCTTATAAAACATAAACCAAACGTTGGAAGTGGTCATTTCTTCATGCGCAGTGATAAACTCGGCACTCTAAAGCACCCGAGAGCGTTTTTTTCGATGCCAACCTAACCAGAGTGACGGGAGCGGCACAATTCAGAAAAAGCGCTCAGCTCGCCGAGAAAATGCGATTTAAGCAATAAAATTAAAAATGCTTATAAAACATAAACCAAACGTTGGAGGTGGTCATTTCCTAATGCGCAGTAATAAACTCGGCACTCTAAAGCACCCGAGAGCGTTTTTTTCGATGCCAACCTAACCAGAGTGACGGGAGCGGCACAATTCAGAAAAAGTGCTCAGCTCGCCGAGAAAATGCAATTTAAGCAATAAAATTAAAAATGCTTATTAAACATAAACCAAACGTTGGAGGTGGTCATTTCTTCATGCGCAGTGAATAACTCGGCACTCTAAAGCACCCGAGAGCGTTTTTTTCGATGCCAACCTAACCAGAGTGACGGGAGCGGCACAATTCAGAAAAAGTGCTCAGCTCGCCGAGAAAATGCGATTTAAGCAATAAAATTAAAAATGCTTATAAAACATAAACCAAACGTTGGAAGTGGTCATTTCTTCATGCGCAGTGATAAACTCGGCACTCTAAAGCACCCGAGAGCGTTTTTTTCGATGCCAACCTAACCAGAGTGACGGGAGCGGCACAATTCAGAAAAAGCGCTCAGCTCGCCGAGAAAATGCGATTTAAGCAATAAAATTAAAAATGCTTATAAAACATAAACCAAACGTTGGAGGTGGTCATTTCCTAATGCGCAGTAATAAACTCGGCACTCTAAAGCACCCGAGAGCGTTTTTTTCGATGCCAACCTAACCAGAGTGACGGGAGCGGCACAATTCAGAAAAAGTGCTCAGCTCGCCGAGAAAATGCGATTTAAGCAATAAAATTAAAAATGCTTATAAAACATAAACCAAACGTTGGAGGTGGTCATTTCTTAATGCGCAGTAATAAACTCGGCACTCTAGAGCACCCGAGAGCGTTTTTTTCGATGCCAACCTAACCAGAGTGACGGGAGCGGCACAATTCAGAAAAAGTGCTCAGCTCGCCGAGAAAATGCGATTTAAGCAATAAAATTAAAAATGCTTATAAAACATAAACCAAACGTTGGAAGTGGTCATTTCTTCATGCGCAGTGATAAACTCGGCACTCTAAAGCACCCGAGAGCGTTTTTTTCGATGCCAACCTAACCAGAGTGACGGGAGCGGCACAATTCAGAAAAAGCGCTCAGCTCGCCGAGAAAATGCGATTTAAGCAATAAAATTAAAAATGCTTATAAAACATAAACCAAACGTTGGAGGTGGTCATTTCCTAATGCGCAGTAATAAACTCGGCACTCTAAAGCACCCGAGAGCGTTTTTTTCGATGCCAACCTAACCAGAGTGACGGGAGCGGCACAATTCAGAAAAAGTGCTCAGCTCGCCGAGAAAATGCGATTTAAGCAATAAAATTAAAAATGCTTATAAAACATAAACCAAACGTTGGAGGTGGTCATTTCTTAATGCGCAGTAATAAACTCGGCACTCTAGAGCACCCGAGAGCGTTTTTTTCGATGCCAACCTAACCAGAGTGACGGGAGCGGCACAATTCAGAAAAAGTGCTCAGCTCGCCGAGAAAATGCGATTTAAGCAATAAAATTAAAAATGCTTATAAAACATAAACCAAACGTTGGAGGTGGTCATTTCTTAATGCGCAGTAATAAACTCGGCACTCTAAAGCACCCGAGAGCGTTTTTTTCGATGCCAACCTAACCAGAGTGACGGGAGCGGCACAATTCAGAAAAAGCGCTCAGCTCGCCGAGAAAATGCGATTTAAGCAATAAAATTAAAAATGCTTATAAAACATAAACCAAACGTTGGAGGTGGTCATTTCTTCATGCGCAGTGAATAACTCGGCACTCTAAAGCACCCGAGAGCGTTTTTTTCGATGCCAAGTGACGGGAGCGGCACAATTCAGAAAAAGTGCTCAGCTCGCCGAGAAAATGCGATTTAAGCTATAAAATTAAAAATGCTTATAAAACATAAACCAAACGTTGGAGGTGGTCATTTCTTAATGCGCAGTAATAAACTCGGCACTCTAAAGCACCCGAGAGCGTTTTTTTCGATGCCAACCTAACCAGAGTGACGGGAGCGGCACAATTCAGAAAAAGTGCTCAGCTCGCCGAGAAAATGCGATTTAAGCAATAAAATTAAAAATGCTTATAAAACATAAACCAAACGTTGGAGGTGGTCATTTCTTAATGCGCAGTAATAAACTCGGCACTCTAAAGCACCCGAGAGCGTTTTTTTCGATGCCAACCTAACCAGAGTGACGGGAGCGGCACAATTCAGAAAAAGTGCTCAGCTCGCCGAGAAAATGCGATTTAAGCAATAAAATTAAAAATGCTTATTAAACATAAACCAAACGTTGGAGGTGGTCATTTCTTCATGCGCAGTGAATAACTCGGCACTCTAAAGCACCCGAGAGCGTTTTTTTCGATGCCAACCTAACCAGAGTGACGGGAGCGGCACAATTCAGAAAAAGCGCTCAGCTCGCCGAGAAAATGCGAATTAAGCAATAAAATTAAAAATGCTTATAAAACATAAACCAAACGTTGGAGGTGGTCATTTCTTCATGCGCAGTGATAAACTCGGCACTCTAAAGCACCCGAGAGCGTTTTTTTCGATGCCAACCTAACCAGAGTGACGGGAGCGGCACAATTCAGAAAAAGTGCTCAGCTCGCCGAGAAAATGCGATTCAAGCAATAAAATTAAAAATGCTTATTAAACATAAACCAAACGTTGGAGGTGGTCATTTCTTCATGCGCAGTGATAAAGTCGGCACTCTAAAGCACCCGAGAGCGTTTTTTTCGATGCCAACCTAACCAGAGTGACGGGAGCGGCACAATTCAGAAAAAGCGCTCAGCTCGCCGAGAAAATGCGATTTAAGCAATAAAATTAAAAATGCTTATAAAACATAAACCAAACGTTGGAGGTGGTCATTTCTTCATGCGCAGTGATAAACTCGGCACTCTAAAGCACCCGAGAGCGTTTTTTTCGATGCCAACCTAACCAGAGTGACGGGAGCGGCACAATTCAGAAAAAGTGCTCAGCTCGCCGAGAAAATGCGATTCAAGCAATAAAATTAAAAATGCTTATTAAACATAAACCAAACGTTGGAGGTGGTCATTTCTTCATGCGCAGTGAATAACTCGGCACTCTAAAGCACCCGAGAGCGTTTTTTTCGATGCCAACCTAACCAGAGTGACGGGAGCGGCACAATTCAGAAAAAGTGCTCAGCTCGCCGAGAAAATGCGATTCAAGCAATAAAATTAAAAATGCTTATAAAACATAAACCAAACGTTGGAGGTGGTCATTTCTTCATGCGCAGTGATAAACTCGGCACTCTAAAGCACCCGAGAGCGTTTTTTTCGATGCCAACCTAACCAGAGTGACGGGAGCGGCACAATTCAGAAAAAGTGCTCAGCTCGCCGAGAAAATGCGATTTAAGCAATACAATTAAAAATGCTTATAAAACATAAACCAAACGTTGGAGGTGGTAATTTCTTCATGCGCAGTGATAAACTCGGCACTCTAAAGCACCCGAGAGCGTTTTTTTCGATGCCAACCTAACCAGAGTGATGGGAGCGGCACAATTCAGAAAAAGTGCTCAGCTCGCCGAGAAAATGCGATTTAAGCAATAAAATTAAAAATGCTTATAAAACATAAACCAAACGTTGGAGGTGGTCATTTCTTAATGCGCAGTAATAAACTCGGCACTCTAAAGCACCCGAGAGCGTTTTTTTCGATGCCAACCTAACCAGAGTAACGGGAGCGGCACAATTCAGAAAAAGTGCTCAGCTCGCCGAGAAAATGCGATTTAAGCAATAAAATTAAAAATGCTTATAAAACATAAACCAAACGTTGGAGGTGGTCATTTCTTAATGCGCAGTAATAAACTCGGCACTCTAGAGCACCCGAGAGCGTTTTTTTCGATGCCAACCTAACCAGAGTGACGGGAGCGGCACAATTCAGAAAAAGTGCTCAGCTCGCCGAGAAAATGCGATTTAAGCAATAAAATTAAAAATGCTTATAAAACATAAACCAAACGTTGGAAGTGGTCATTTCTTCATGCGCAGTGATAAACTCGGCACTCTAAAGCACCCGAGAGCGTTTTTTTCGATGCCAACCTAACCAGAGTTACGGGAGCGGCACAATTCAGAAAAAGTGCTCAGCTCGCCGAGAAAATGCGATTTAAGCAATAAAATTAAAAATGCTTATTAAACATAAACCAAACGTTGGAGATGGTCATTTCTTCATGCGCAGTGAATAACTCGGCACTCTAAAGCACCCGAGAGCGTTTTTTTCGATGCCAACCTAACCAGAGTGACGGGAGCGGCACAATTCAGAAAAAGCGCTCAGCTCGCCGAGAAAATGCGATTTAAGCAATAAAATTAAAAATGCTTATAAAACATAAACCAAACGTTGGAGGTGGTCATTTCTTCATGCGCAGTGAATAACTCGGCACTCTAAAGCACCCGAGAGCGTTTTTTTCGATGCCAAGTGACGGGAGCGGCACAATTCAGAAAAAGTGCTCAGCTCGCCGAGAAAATGCGATTTAAGCAATAAAATTAAAAATGCTTATAAAACATAAACCAAACGTTGGAGGTGGTCATTTCTTAATGCGCAGTAATAAACTCGGCACTCTAAAGCACCCGAGAGCGTTTTTTTCGATGCCAACCTAACCAGAGTGACGGGAGCGGCACAATTCAGAAAAAGTGCTCAGCTCGCCGAGAAAATGCGATTTAAGCAATAGAATTAAAAATGCTTATAAAACATAAACCAAACGTTGGAGGTGGTCATTTCTTAATGCGCAGTAATAAACTCGGCACTCTAAAGCACCCGAGAGCGTTTTTTTCGATGCCAACCTAACCAGAGTGACGGGAGCGGCACAATTCAGAAAAAGTGCTCAGCTCGCCGAGAAAATGCGATTTAAGCAATAAAATTAAAAATGCTTATAAAACATAAACCAAACGTTGGAGGTGGTCATTTCTTAATGCGCAGTAATAAACTCGGCACTCTTAAGCACCCGAGAGCGTTTTTTTCGATGCCAACCTAACCAGAGTGACGGGAGCGGCACAATTCAGAAAAAGTGCTCAGCTCGCCGAGAAAATGCGATTTAAGCAATAAAATTAAAAATGCTTATTAAACATAAACCAAACGTTGGAGGTGGTCATTTCTTCATGCGCAGTGAATAACTCGGCACTCTAAAGCACCCGAGAGCGTTTTTTTCGATGCCAACCTAACCAGAGTGACGGGAGCGGCACAATTCAGAAAAAGCGCTCAGCTCGCCGAGAAAATGCGATTTAAGCAATAAAATTAAAAATGCTTATTAAACATAAACCAAACATTGGAGGTGGTCATTTCTTCATGCGCAGTGAATAACTCGGCACTCTAAAGCACCCGAGAGCGTTTTTTTCGATTCCAACCTAACCAGAGTGACGGGAGCGGCACAATTCAGAAAAAGCGCTCAGCTCGCCGAGAAAATGCGATTTAAGCAATAAAATTAAAAATGCTTATAAAACATAAACCAAACGTTGGAGGTGGTCATTTCTTCATGCGCAGTGATAAACTCGGCACTCTAAAGCACCCGAGAGCGTTTTTTTCGATGCCAACCTAACCAGAGTGACGGGAGCGGCACAATTCAGAAAAAGTGCTCAGCTCGCCGAGAAAATGCGATTTAAGCAATAAAATTAAAAATGCTTATAAAACATAAACCAAACGTTGGAGGTGGTCATTTCTTAATGCGCAGTAATAAACTCGGCACTCTAAAGCACCCGAGAGCGTTTTTTTCGATGCCAACCTAACCAGAGTGACGGGAGCGGCACAATTCAGAAAAAGTGCTCAGCTCGCCGAGAAAATGCGATTTAAGCAATAAAATTAAAAATGCTTATAAAACATAAACCAAACGTTGGAGGTGGTCATTTCTTAATGCGCAGTAATAAACTCGGCACTCTAGAGCACTCGAGAGCGTTTTTTTCGATGCCAACCTAACCAGAGTGACGGGAGCGGCACAATTCAGAAAAAGTGCTCAGCTCGCCGAGAAAATGCGATTTAAGCAATAAAATTAAAAATGCTTATAAAACATAAACCAAACGTTGGAAGTGGTCATTTCTTCATGCGCAGTGATAAACTCGGCACTCTAAAGCACCCGAGAGCGTTTTTTTCGATGCCAACCTAACCAGAGTTACGGGAGCGGCACAATTCAGAAAAAGCGCTCAGCTCGCCGAGAAAATGCGATTTAAGCAATAAAATTAAAAATGCTTATAAAACATAAACCAAACGTTGGAGGTGGTCATTTCTTCATGCGCAGTGATAAACTCGGCACTCTAAAGCACCCGAGAGCGTTTTTTTCGATGCCAACCTAACCAGAGTGACGGGAGCGGCACAATTCAGAAAAAGCGCTCAGCTCGCCGAGAAAATGCGATTTAAGCAATAAAATTAAAAATGCTTATAAAACATAAACCAAACGTTGGAGGTGGTCATTTCTTCATGCGCAGTGAATAACTCGGCACTCTATAGCACCCGAGAGCGTTTTTTTCGATGCCAACCTAACCAGAGTGACGGGAGCGGCACAATTCAGAAAAAGCGCTCAGCTCGCCGAGAAAATGCGATTTAAGCAATAAAATTAAAAATGCTTATAAAACATAAACCAAACGTTGGAGGTGGTCATTTCTTAATGCGCAGTAATAAACTTGGCACTCTAAAGCACCCGAGAGCGTTTTTTTCGATGCCAACCTAACCAGAGTGACGGGAGCGGCACAATTCAGAAAAAGTGCTCAGCTCGCCGAGAAAATGCGATTTAAGCAATAAAATTAAAAATGCTTATAAAACATAAACCAAACGTTGGAGGTGGTCATTTCTTCATGCGCAGTGATAAACTCGGCACTCTAAAGCACCCGAGAGCGTTTTTTTCGATGCCAACCTAACCAGAGTGACGGGAGCGGCACAATTCAGAAAAAGTGCTCAGCTCGCCGAGAAAATGCGATTTAAGCAATAAAATTAAAAATGCTTATAAAACATAAACCAAACGTTGGAGGTGGTCATTTCTTCATGCGCAGTGATAAACTCGGCACTCTAAAGCACCCGAGAGCGTTTTTTTCGATGCCAACCTAACCAGAGTGACGGGAGCGGCACAATTCAGAAAAAGTGCTCAGCTCGCCGAGAAAATGCGATTCAAGCAATAAATTAAAAAATGCTTATTAAACATAAACCAAACGTTGGAGGTGGTCATTTCTTCATGCGCAGTGAATAACTCGGCACTCTAAAGCACCCGAAAGCGTTTTTTTCGATGCCAACCTAACCAGAGTGACGGGAGCGGCACAATTCAGAAAAAGTGCTCAGCTCGCCGAGAAAATGCGATTTAAGCAATAAAATTAAAAATGCTTATAAAACATAAACCAAACGTTGGAGGTGGTCATTTCTTAATGCGCAGTAATAAACTCGGCACTCTAAAGCACCCGAGAGCGTTTTTTTCGATGCCAACCTAACCAGAGTGACGGGAGCGGCACAATTCAGAAAAAGTGCTCAGCTCGCCGAGAAAATGCGATTTAAGCAATAAAATTAAAAATGCTTATAAAACATAAACCAAACGTTGGAGGTGGTCATTTCTTATTGCGCAGTAATAAACTCGGCACTCTTAAGCACCCGAGAGCGTTTTTTTCGATGCCAACCTAACCAGAGTGACGGGAGCGGCACAATTCAGAAAAAGTGCTCAGCTCGCCGAGAAAATGCGATTTAGGCAATAAAATTAAAAATGCTTATTAAACATAAACCAAACGTTGGAGGTGGTCATTTCTTCATGCGCAGTGAATAACTCGGCACTCTAAAGCACCCGAGAGCGTTTTTTTCGATGCCAACCTAACCAGAGTGACGGGAGCGGCACAATTCAGAAAAAGCGCTCAGCTCGCCGAGAAAATGCGATTTAAGCAATAAAATTAAAAATGCTTATTAAACATAAACCAAACATTGGAGGTGGTCATTTCTTCATGCGCAGTGAATAACTCGGCACTCTAAAGCACCCGAGAGCGTTTTTTTCGATGCCAACCTAACCAGAGTGACGGGAGCGGCACAATTCAGAAAAAGCGCTCAGCTCGCCGAGAAAATGCGATTTAAGCAATAAAATTAAAAATGCTTATAAAACATAAACCAAACGTTGGAGGTGGTCATTTCTTCATGCGCAGTGATAAACTCGGCACTCTAAAGCACCCGAGAGCGTTTTTTTCGATGCCAACCTAACCAGAGTGACGGGAGCGGCACAATTCAGAAAAAGTGCTCAGCTCGCCGAGAAAATGCGATTTAAGCAATAAAATTAAAAATGCTTATAAAACATAAACCAAACGTTGGAGGTGGTCATTTCTTCATGCGCAGTGAATAACTCGGCACTCTAAAGCACCCGAGAGCGTTTTTTTCGATGCCAACCTAACCAGAGTGACGGGAGCGGCACAATTCAGAAAAAGTGCTCAGCTCGCCGAGAAAATGCGATTTAAGCAATAAAATTAAAAATGCTTATAAAACATAAACCAAACGTTGGAGGTGGTCATTTCTTAATGCGCAGTAATAAACTCGGCACTCTAAAGCACCCGAGAGCGTTTTTTTCGATGCCAACCTAACCAGAGTGACGGGAGCGGCACAATTCAGAAAAAGTGCTCAGCTCGCCGAGAAAATGCGATTTAAGCAATAAAATTAAAAATGCTTATAAAACATAAACCAAACGTTGGAGGTGGTCATTTCTTAATGCGCAGTAATAAACTCGGCACTCTAGAGCACCCGAGAGCGTTTTTTTCGATGCCAACCTAACCAGAGTGACGGGAGCGGCACAATTCAGAAAAAGTGCTCAGCTCGCCGAGAAAATGCGATTTAAGCAATAAAATTAAAAATGCTTATAAAACATAAACCAAACGTTGGAAGTGGTCATTTCTTCATGCGCAGTGATAAACTCGGCACTCTAAAGCACCCGAGAGCGTTTTTTTCGATGCCAACCTAACCAGAGTGACGGGAGCGGCACAATTCAGAAAAAGTGCTCAGCTCGCCGAGAAAATGCGATTTAAGCAATAAAATTAAAAATGCTTAGAAAACATAAACCAAACGTTGGAGGTGGTCATTTCTTAATGCGCAGTAATAAACTCGGCACTCTAAAGCACCCGAGAGCGTTTTTTTCGATGCCAACCTAACCAGAGTGACGGGAGCGGCACAATTCAGAAAAAGTGCTCAGCTCGCCGAGAAAATGTGATTTAAGCAATAAAATTAAAAATGCTTATAAAACATAAACCAAACGTTGGAGGTGGTCATTTCTCCATGCGCAGTGAATAACTCGGCACTCTAAAGCACCCGAGAGCGTTTTTTTCGATGCCAACCTAACCAGAGTGACGGGAGCGGCACAATTCAGAAAAAGTGCTCAGCTCGCCGAGAAAATGCGATTTAAGCAATAAAATTAAAAATGCTTATAAAACATAAACCAAACGTTGGAGGTGGTCATTTCTTAATGCGCAGTAATAAACTCGGCACTCTAAAGCACCCGTGAGCGTTTTTTTCGATGCCAACCTAACCAGAGTGACGGGAGCGGCACAATTCAGAAAAAGTGCTCAGCTCGCCGAGAAAATGCGATTTAAGCAATAAAATTAAAAATGCTTATAAAACATAAACCAAACGTTGGAAGTGGTCATTTCTTAATGCGCAGTAATAAACTCGGCACTCTAAAGCACCCGAGAGCGTTTTTTTCGATGCCAACCTAACCAGAGTGACGGGAGCGGCACAATTCAGAAAAAGCGCTCAGCTCGCCGAGAAAATGCGATTTAAGCAATAAAATTAAAAATGCTTATAAAACATAAACCAAACGTTGGAGGTGGTCATTTCTTCATGCGCAGTGATAAACTCGGCACTCTAAAGCACCCGAGAGCGTTTTTTTCGATGCCAACCTAACCAGAGTGACGGGAGCGGCACAATTCAGAAAAAGTGCTCAGCTCGCCGAGAAAATGCGATTTAAGCAATAAAATTAAAAATGCTTATAAAACATAAACCAAACGTTGGAGGTGGTCATTTCTTCATGCGCAGTGATAAACTCGGCACTCTAAAGCACCCGAGAGCGTTTTTTTCGATGCCAACCTAACCAGAGTGACGGGAGCGGCACAATTCAGAAAAAGTGCTCAGCTCGCCGAGAAAATGCGATTCAAGCAATAAAATTAAAAATGCTTATTAAACATAAACCAAACGTTGGAGGTGGTCATTTCTTCATGCGCAGTGAATAACTCGGCACTCTAAAGCACCCGAGAGCGTTTTTTTCGATGCCAACCTAACCAGAGTGACGGGAGCGGCACAATTCAGAAAAAGTGCTCAGCTCGCCGAGAAAATGCGATGTAAGCAATAAAATTAAAAATGCTTATAAAACATAAACCAAACGTTGGAGGTGGTCATTTCTTAATGCGCAGTAATAAACTCGGCACTCTAGAGCACCCGAGAGCGTTTTTTTCGATGCCAACCTAACCAGAGTGACGGGAGCGGCACAATTCAGAAAAAGTGCTCAGCTCGCCGAGAAAATGCGATTTAAGCAATAAAATTAAAAATGCTTATAAAACATAAACCAAACGTTGGAGGTGGTCATTTCTTCATGCGCAGTGATAAACTCGGCACTCTAAAGCACCCGAGAGCGTTTTTTTCGATGCCAACCTAACCAGAGTTACGGGAGCGGCACAATTCAGAAAAAGCGCTCAGCTCGCCGAGAAAATGCGATTTAAGCAATACAATTAAAAATGCTTATAAAACATAAACCAAACGTTGGAGGTGGTCATTTCTTCATGCACAGTGATAAACTCGGCACTCTAAAGCACCCGAGAGCGTTTTTTTCGATGCCAACCTAACCAGAGTGACGGGAGCGGCACAATTCAGAAAAAGCGCTCAGCTCGCCGAGAAAATGCGATTTAAGCAATAAAATTAAAAATGCTTATAAAACATAAACCAAACGTTGGAGGTGGTCATTTCTTCATGCGCAGTGATAAACTCGGCACTCTAAAGCACCCGAGAGCGTTTTTTTCGATGCCAACCTAACCAGAAAGACGGGAGCGGCACAATTCAGAAAAAGTGCTCAGCTCGCCGAGAAAATGCGATTTAAGCAATAAAATTAAAAATGCTTATAAAACATAAACCAAACGTTGGAGGTGGTCATTTCTCCATGCGCAGTGAATAACTCGGCACTCTAAAGCACCCGAGAGCGTTTTTTTCGATGCCAACCTAACCAGAGTGACGGGAGCGGCACAATTCAGAAAAAGTGCTCAGCTCGCCGAGAAAATGCGATTTAAGCAATAAAATTAAAAATGCTTATAAAACATAAACCAAACGTTGGAGGTGGTCATTTCTTAATGCGCAGTAATAAACTCGGCACTCTAAAGCACCCGTGAGCGTTTTTTTCGATGCCAACCTAACCAGAGTGACGGGAGCGGCACAATTCAGAAAAAGTGCTCAGCTCGCCGAGAAAATGCGATTTAAGCAATAAAATTAAAAATGCTTATAAAACATAAACCAAACGTTGGAGGTGGTCATTTCTTAATGCGCAGTAATAAACTCGGCACTCTAAAGCACCCGAGAGCGTTTTTTTCGATGCCAACCTAACCAGAGTGACGGGAGCGGCACAATTCAGAAAAAGCGCTCAGCTCGCCGAGAAAATGCGATTTAAGCAATAAAATTAAAAATGCTTATAAAACATAAACCAAACGTTGGAGGTGGTCATTTCTTCATGCGCAGTGATAAACTCGGCACTCTAAAGCACCCGAGAGCGTTTTTTTCGATGCCAACCTAACCAGAGTGACGGGAGCGGCACAATTCAGAAAAAGTGCTCAGCTCGCCGAGAAAATGCGATTTAAGCAATAAAATTAAAAATGCTTATAAAACATAAACCAAACGTTGGAGGTGGTCATTTCTTCATGCGCAGTGATAAACTCGGCACTCTAAAGCACCCGAGAGCGTTTTTTTCGATGCCAACCTAACCAGAGTGACGGGAGCGGCACAATTCAGAAAAAATGCTCAGCTCGCCGAGAAAATGCGATTCAAGCAATAAAATTAAAAATGCTTATTAAACATAAACCAAACGTTGGAGGTGGTCATTTCTTCATGCGCAGTGAATAACTCGGCACTCTAAAGCACCCGAGAGCGTTTTTTTCGATGCCAACCTAACCAGAGTGACGGGAGCGGCACAATTCAGAAAAAGTGCTCAGCTCGCCGAGAAAATGCGATTTAAGCAATAAAATTAAAAATGCTTATAAAACATAAACCAAACGTTGAAAATGCGATGTAAGCAATAAAATTAAAAATGCTTATAAAACATAAACCAAACGTTGGAGGTGGTCATTTCTTAATGCGCAGTAATAAACTCGGCACTCTAGAGCACCCGAGAGCGTTTTTTTCGATGCCAACCTAACCAGAGTGACGGGAGCGGCACAATTCAGAAAAAGTGCTCAGCTCGCCGAGAAAATGCGATTTAAGCAATAAAATTAAAAATGCTTATAAAACATAAACCAAACGTTGGAGGTGGTCATTTCTTCATGCGCAGTGATAAACTCGGCACTCTAAAGCACCCGAGAGCGTTTTTTTCGATGCCAACCTAACCAGAGTTACGGGAGCGGCACAATTCAGAAAAAGCGCTCAGCTCGCCGAGAAAATGCGATTTAAGCAATACAATTAAAAATGCTTATAAAACATAAACCAAACGTTGGAGGTGGTCATTTCTTCATGCACAGTGATAAACTCGGCACTCTAAAGCACCCGAGAGCGTTTTTTTCGATGCCAACCTAACCAGAGTGACGGGAGCGGCACAATTCAGAAAAAGCGCTCAGCTCGCCGAGAAAATGCGATTTAAGCAATAAAATTAAAAATGCTTATAAAACATAAACCAAACGTTGGAGGTGGTCATTTCTTCATGCGCAGTGATAAACTCGGCACTCTAAAGCACCCGAGAGCGTTTTTTTCGATGCCAACCTAACCAGAAAGACGGGAGCGGCACAATTCAGAAAAAGTGCTCAGCTCGCCGAGAAAATGCGATTTAAGCAATAAAATTAAAAATGCTTATAAAACATAAACCAAACGTTGGAGGTGGTCATTTCTCCATGCGCAGTGAATAACTCGGCACTCTAAAGCACCCGAGAGCGTTTTTTTCGATGCCAACCTAACCAGAGTGACGGGAGCGGCACAATTCAGAAAAAGTGCTCAGCTCGCCGAGAAAATGCGATTTAAGCAATAAAATTAAAAATGCTTATAAAACATAAACCAAACGTTGGAGGTGGTCATTTCTTAATGCGCAGTAATAAACTCGGCACTCTAAAGCACCCGTGAGCGTTTTTTTCGATGCCAACCTAACCAGAGTGACGGGAGCGGCACAATTCAGAAAAAGTGCTCAGCTCGCCGAGAAAATGCGATTTAAGCAATAAAATTAAAAATGCTTATAAAACATAAACCAAACGTTGGAGGTGGTCATTTCTTAATGCGCAGTAATAAACTCGGCACTCTAAAGCACCCGAGAGCGTTTTTTTCGATGCCAACCTAACCAGAGTGACGGGAGCGGCACAATTCAGAAAAAGCGCTCAGCTCGCCGAGAAAATGCGATTTAAGCAATAAAATTAAAAATGCTTATAAAACATAAACCAAACGTTGGAGGTGGTCATTTCTTCATGCGCAGTGATAAACTCGGCACTCTAAAGCACCCGTGAGCGTTTTTTTCGATGCCAACCTAACCAGAGTGACGGGAGCGGCACAATTCAGAAAAAGTGCTCAGCTCGCCGAGAAAATGCGATTTAAGCAATAAAATTAAAAATGCTTATAAAACATAAACCAAACGTTGGAGGTGGTCATTTCTTCATGCGCAGTGATAAACTCGGCACTCTAAAGCACCCGAGAGCGTTTTTTTCGATGCCAACCTAACCAGAGTGACGGGAGCGGCACAATTCAGAAAAAGTGCTCAGCTCGCCGAGAAAATGCGATTTAAGCAATAAAATTAAAAATGCTTATTAAACATAAACCAAACGTTGGAGGTGGTCATTTCTTCATGCGCAGTGAATAACTCGGCACTCTAAAGCACCCGATAGCGTTTTTTTCGATGCCAACCTAACCAGAGTGACGGGAGCGGCACAATTCAGAAAAAGTGCTCAGCTCGCCGAGAAAATGCGATTTAAGCAATAAAATTAAAAATGCTTATAAAACATAAACCAAACGTTGGAGGTGGTCATTTCTTAATGCGCAGTAATAAACTCGGCACTCTAAAGCACCCGAGAGCGTTTTTTTCGATGCCAACCTAACCAGAGTGACGGGAGCGGCACAATTCAGAAAAAGTGCTCAGCTCGCCGAGAAAATGCGATTTAAGCAATAAAATTAAAAATGCTTATAAAACATAAACCAAACGTTGGAGGTGGTCATTTCTTAATGCGCAGTAATAAACTCGGCACTCTAAAGCACCCGAGAGCGTTTTTTTCGATGCCAACCTAACCAGAGTGACGGGAGCGGCACAATTCAGAAAAAGCGCTCAGCTCGCCGAGAAAATGCGATTTAAGCAATAAAATTAAAAATGCTTATAAAACATAAACCAAACGTTGGAGGTGGTCATTTCTTCGTGCGCAGTGAATAACTCGGCACTCTAAAGCACCCGAGAGCGTTTTTTTCGATGCCAACCTAACCAGAGTGACGGGAGCGGCACAATTCAGAAAAAGTGCTCAGCTCGCCGAGAAAATGCGATTTAAGCAATAAAATTAAAAATGCTTATAAAACATAAACCAAACGTTGGAGGTGGTCATTTCTTAATGCGCAGTAATAAACTCGGCACTCTAAAGCACCCGAGAGCGTTTTTTTCGATGCCAACCTAACCAGAGTGACGGGAGCGGCACAATTCAGAAAAAGCGCTCAGCTCGCCGAGAAAATGCGATTTAAGCAATAAAATTAAAAATGCTTATAAAACATAAACCAAACGTTGGAGGTGGTCATTTCTTAATGCGCAGTAATAAACTCAGCACTCTAAAGCACCCGAGAGCGTTTTTTTCGATGCCAACCTAACCAGAGTGACGGGAGCGGCACAATTCAGAAAAAGCGCTCAGCTCGCCGAGAAAATGCGATTTAAGCAATAAAATTAAAAATGCTTATAAAACATAAACCAAACGTTGGAGGTGGTCATTTCTTCATGCGCAGTGAATAACTCGGCACTCTAAAGCACCCGAGAGCGTTTTTTTCGATGCCAAGTGACGGGAGCGGCACAATTCAGAAAAAGTGCTCAGCTCGCCGAGAAAATGCGATTTAAGCAATAAAATTAAAAATGCTTATAAAACATAAACCAAACGTTGGAGGTGGTCATTTCTTAATGCGCAGTAATAAACTCGGCACTCTAGAGCACCCGAGAGCGTTTTTTTCGATGCCAACCTAACCAGAGTGACGGGAGCGGTACAATTCAGAAAAAGTGCTCAGCTCGCCGAGAAAATGCGATTTAAGCAATAAAATTAAAAATGCTTATAAAACATAAACCAAACGTTGGAAGTGGTCATTTCTTCATGCGCAGTGATAAACCCGGCACTCTAAAGCACCCGAGAGCGTTTTTTTCGATGCCAACCTAACCAGAGTTACGGGAGCGGCACAATTCAGAAAAAGCGCTCAGCTCGCCGAGAAAATGCGATTTAAGCAATAAAATTAAAAATGCTTATAAAACATAAACCAAACGTTGGAGGTGGTCATTTCTTCATGCGCAGTGATAAACTCGGCACTCTAAAGCACCCGAGAGCGTTTTTTTCGATGCCAACCTAACCAGAGTGACGGGAGCGGCACAATTCAGAAAAAGTGCTCAGCTCGCCGAGAAAATGCGATTTAAGCAATAAAATTAAAAATGCTTATAAAACATAAACCAAACGTTGGAGGTGGTCATTTCTTAATGCGCAGTAATAAACTCGGCACTCTAAAGCACCCGAGAGCGTTTTTTTCGATGCCAACCTAACCAGAGTGACGGGAGCGGCACAATTCAGAAAAAGCGCTCAGCTCGCCGAGAAAATGCGATTTAAGCAATAAAATTAAAAATGCTTATAAAACATAAACCAAACGTTGGAGGTGGTCATTTCCTAATGCGCAGTAATAAACTCGGCACTCTAAAGCACCCGAGAGCGTTTTTTTCGATGCCAACCTAACCAGAGTGACGGGAGCCGGCACAATTCAGAAAAAGTGCTCAGCTCGCCGAGAAAATGCGATTCAAGCAATAAAATTAAAAATGCTTATTAAACATAAACCAAACGTTGGAGGTGGTCATTTCTTCATGCGCAGTGATAAACTCGGCACTCTAAAGCATCCGAGAGCGTTTTTTTCGATGCCAACCTAACCAGAGTGACGGGAGCGGCACAATTCAGAAAAAGCGCTCAGCTCGCCGAGAAAATGCGATTTAAGCAATAAAATTAAAAATGCTTATAAAACATAAACCAAACGTTGGAGGTGGTCATTTCTTCATGCGCAGTGATAAACTCGGCACTCTAAAGCACCCGAGAGCGTTTTTTTCGATGCCAACCTAACCAGAGTGACGGGAGCGGCACAATTCAGAAAAAGTGCTCAGCTCGCCGAGAAAATGCGATTTAAGCAATAAAATTAAAAATGCTTATAAAACATAAACCAAACGTTGGAGGTGGTCATTTCTTCATGCGCAGTGAATAACTCGGCACTCTAAAGCACCCGAGAGCGTTTTTTTCGATGCCAACCTAACCAGAGTGACGGGAGCGGCACAATTCAGAAAAAGTGCTCAGCTCGCCGAGAAAATGCGATTTAAGCAATAAAATTAAAAATGCTTATAAAACATAAACCAAACGTTGGAGGTGGTCATTTCTTAATGCGCAGTAATAAACTCGGCACTCTAAAGCACCCGTGAGCGTTTTTTTCGATGCCAACCTAACCAGAGTGACGGGAGCGGCACAATTCAGAAAAAGTGCTCAGCTCGCCGAGAAAATGCGATTTAAGCAATAAAATTAAAAATGCTTATAAAACATAAACCAAACGTTGGAGGTGGTCATTTCTTCATGCGCAGTGATAAAGTCGGCACTCTAAAGCACCCGAGAGCGTTTTTTTCGATGCCAACCTAACCAGAGTGACGAGAGCGGCACAATTCAGAAAAAGTGCTCAGCTCGCCGAGAAAATGCGATTTAAGCAATAAAATTAAAAATGCTTATTAAACATAAACCAAACGTTGGAGGTGGTCATTTCTTCATGCACAGTGATAAACTCGGCACTCTAAAGCACCCGAGAGCGTTTTTTTCGATGCCAACCTAACTAGAGTGACGGGAGCGGCACAAATCAGAAAAAGTGCTCAGCTCGCCGAGAAAATGCGATTTAAGCAATAAAATTAAAAATGCTTATAAAACATAAACCAAACGTTGGAGGTGGTCATTTCTCCATGCGCAGTGAATAACTCGGCACTCTAAAGCACCCGAGAGCGTTTTTTTCGATGCCAACCTAACCAGAGTGACGGGAGCGGCACAATTCAGAAAAAGTGCTCAGCTCGCCGAGAAAATGCGATTTAAGCAATAAAATTAAAAATGCTTATAAAACATAAACCAAACGTTGGAGGTGGTCATTTCTTAATGCGCAGTAATAAACTCGGCACTCTAAAGCACCCGTGAGCGTTTTTTTCGATGCCAACCTAACCAGAGTGACGGGAGCGGCACAATTCAGAAAAAGTGCTCAGCTCGCCGAGAAAATGCGATTTAAGCAATAAAATTAAAAATGCTTATAAAACATAAACCAAACGTTGGAGCTGGTCATTTCTTAATGCGCAGTAATAAACTCGGCACTCTAAAGCACCCGAGAGCGTTTTTTTCGATGCCAACCTAACCAGAGTTACGGGAGCGGCACAATTCAGAAAAAGCGCTCAGCTCGCCGAGAAAATGCGATTTAAGCAATAAAATTAAAAATGCTTATAAAACATAAACCAAACGTTGGAGGTGGTCATTTCTTCATGCGCAGTGAATAACTCGGCACTCTAAAGCACCCGAGAGCGTTTTTTTCGATGCCAACCTAACCAGAGTGACGGGAGCGGCACAATTCAGAAAAAGTGCTCAGCTCGCCGAGAAAATGCGATTTAAGCAATAAAATTAAAAATGCTTATAAAACATAAACCAAACGTTGGAGGTGGTCATTTCTTAATGCGCAGTAATAAACTCGGCACTCTAAAGCACCCGTGAGCGTTTTTTTCGATGCCAACCTAACCAGAGTGACGGGAGCGGCACAATTCAGAAAAAGTGCTCAAATCGCCGAGAAAATGCGATTTAAGCAATAAAATTAAAAATGCTTATAAAACATAAACCAAACGTTGGAGGTGGTCATTTCTTAATGCGCAGTAATAAACTCGGCACTCTAGAGCACCCGAGAGCGTTTTTTTCGATGCCAACCTAACCAGAGTAACGGGAGCGGCACAATTCAGAAAAAGTGCTCAGCTCGCCGAGAAAATGCGATTTAAGCAATAAAATTAAAAATGCTTATAAAACATAAACCAAACGTTGGAGGTGGTCATTTCTTCATGCGCAGTGATAAACTCGGCACTCTAAAGCACCCGAGAGCGTTTTTTTCGATGCCAACCTAACCAGAGTTACGGGAGCGGCACAATTCAGAAAAAGCGCTCAGCTCGCCGAGAAAATGCGATTTAAGCAATACAATTAAAAATGCTTATAAAACATAAACCAAACGTTGGAGGTGGTCATTTCTTCATGCGCAGTGATAAACTCGGCACTCTAAAGCACCCGAGAGCGTTTTTTTCGATGCCAACCTAACCAGAGTGACGGGAGCGGCACAATTCAGAAAAAGCGCTCAGCTCGCCGAGAAAATGCGATTTAAGCAATAAAATTAAAAATGCTTATAAAACATAAACCAAACGTTGGAGGTAGTCATTTCTTCATGCGCAGTGATAAACTCGGCACTCTAAAGCACCCGAGAGCGTTTTTTTCGATGCCAACCTAACCAGAGTGACGGGAGCGGCACAATTCAGAAAAAGTGCTCAGCTCGCCGAGAAAATGCGATTTAAGCAATAAAATTAAAAATGCTTATAAAACATAAACCAAACGTTGGAGGTGGTCATTTCTCCATGCGCAGTGAAAAACTCGGCACTCTAAAGCAGCCGAGAGCGTTTTTTTCGATGCCAACCTAACCAGAGTGACGGGAGCGGCACAATTCAGAAAAAGTGCTCAGCTCGCCGAGAAAATGCGATTTAAGCAATAAAATTAAAAATGCTTATAAAACATAAGCCAAACGTTGGAGGTGGTCATTTCTTAATGCGCAGTAATAAACTCGGCACTCTAAAGCACCCGTGAGCGTTTTTTTCGATGCCAACCTAACCAGAGTGACGGGAGCGGCACAATTCAGAAAAAGTGCTCAGCTCGCCGAGAAAATGCGATTTAAGCAATAAAATTAAAAATGCTTATAAAACATAAACCAAACGTTGGAGGTGGTCATTTCTTAATGCGCAGTAATAAACTCGGCACTCTAAAGCACCCGAGAGCGTTTTTTTCGATGCCAACCTAACCAGAGTGACGGGAGCGGCACAATTCAGAAAAAGCGCTCAGCTCGCCGAGAAAATGCGATTTAAGCAATAAAATTAAAAATGCTTATAAAACATAAACCAAACGTTGGAGGTGGTCATTTCTTCATGCGCAGTGATAAACTCGGCACTCTAAAGCACCCGAGAGCGTTTTTTTCGATGCCAACCTAACCAGAGTGACGGGAGCGGCACAATTCAGAAAAAGTGCTCAGCTCGCCGAGAAAATGCGATTTAAGCAATAAAATTAAAAATGCTTATAAAACATAAACCAAACGTTGGAGGTGGTCATTTCTTCATGCGCAGTGATAAACTCGGCACTCTAAAGCACCCGAGAGCGTTTTTTTCGATGCCAACCTAACCAGAGTGACGGGAGCGGCACAATTCAGAAAAAGTGCTCAGCTCGCCGAGAAAATGCGATTCAAGCAATAAAATTAAAAATGCTTATTAAACATAAACCAAACGTTGGAGGTGGTCATTTCTTCATGCGCAGTGAATAACTCGGCACTCTAAAGCACCCGAGAGCGTTTTTTTTCGATGCCAACCTAACCAGAGTGACGGGAGCGGCACAATTCAGAAAAAGTGCTCAGCTCGCCGAGAAAATGCGATTTAAGCAATAAAATTAAAAATGCTTATAAAACATAAACCAAACGTTGGAGGTGGTCATTTCTTAATGCGCAGTAATAAACTCGGCACTCTAGAGCACCCGAGAGCGTTTTTTTCGATGCCAACCTAACCAGAGTTACGGGAGCGGCACAATTCAGAAAAAGCGCTCAGCTCGCCGAGAAAATGCGATTTAAGCAATACAATTAAAAATGCTTATAAAACATAAACCAAACGTTGGAGGTGGTCATTTCTTCATGCGCAGTGATAAACTCGGCACTCTAAAGCACCCGAGAGCGTTTTTTTCGATGCCAACCTAACCAGAGTGACGGGAGCGGCGCAATTCAGAAAAAGCGCTCAGCTCGCCGAGAAAATGCGATTTAAGCAATAAAATTAAAAATGCTTATAAAACATAAACCAAACGTTGGAGGTGGTCATTTCTTCATGCGCAGTGATAAACTCGGCACTCTAAAGCACCCGAGAGCGTTTTTTTCGATGCCAACCTAACCAGAGTGACGGGAGCGGCACAATTCAGAAAAAGTGCTCAGCTCGCCGAGAAAATGCGATTTAAGCAATAAAATTAAAAATGCTTATAAAACATAAACCAAACGTTGGAGGTGGTCATTTCTCCATGCGCAGTGAATAACTCGGCACTCTAAAGCACCCGAGAGCGTTTTTTTCGATGCCAACCTAACCAGAGTGACGGGAGCGGCACAATTCAGAAAAAGTGCTCAGCTCGCCGAGAAAATGCGATTTAAGCAATAAAATTAAAAATGCTTATAAAACATAAATCAAACGTTGGAGGTGGTCATTTCTTAATGCGCAGTAATAAACTCGGCACTCTAAAGCACCCGTGAGCGTTTTTTTCGATGCCAACCTAACCAGAGTGACGGGAGCGGCACAATTCAGAAAAAGTGCTCAGCTCGCCGAGAAAATGCGATTTAAGCAATAAAATTAAAAATGCTTATAAAACATAAACCAAACGTTGGAGGTGGTCATTTCTTAATGCGCAGTAATAAACTCGGCACTCTAAAGCACCCGAGAGCGTTTTTTTCGATGCCAACCTAACCAGAGTGACGGGAGCGGCACAATTCAGAAAAAGTGCTCAGCTCGCCGAGAAAATGCGATTTAAGCAATAAAATTAAAAATGCTTATAAAACATAAACCAAACGTTGGAGGTGGTCTTTTCTTAATGCGCAGTAAAAAACTCGGCACTCTAAAGCACCCGAGAGCGTTTTTTTCGATGCCAACCTAACCAGAGTGACGGGAGCGGCACAATTCAGAAAAAGCGCTCAGCTCGCCGAGAAAATGCGATTTAAGCAATAAAATTAAAAATGCTTATAAAACATAAACCAAACGTTGGAGGTGGTCATTTCTTAATGCGCAGTAATAAACTCAGCACTCTAAAGCACCCGAGAGCGTTTTTTTCGATGCCAACCTAACCAGAGTGACGGGAGCGGCACAATTCAGAAAAAGCGCTCAGCTCGCCGAGAAAATGCGATTTAAGCAATAAAATTAAAAATGCTTATAAAACATAAACCAAACGTTGGAGGTGGTCATTTCTTCATGCGCAGTGAATAACTCGGCACTCTAAAGCACCCGAGAGCGTTTTTTTCGATGCCAAGTGACGGGAGCGGCACAATTCAGAAAAAGTGCTCAGCTCGCCGAGAAAATGCGATTTAAGCTATAAAATTAAAAATGCTTATAAAACATAAACCAAACGTTGGAGGTGGTCATTTCTTAATGCGCAGTAATAAACTCGGCACTCTAAAGCACCCGAGAGCGTTTTTTTCGATGCCAACCTAACCAGAGTGACGGGAGCGGCACAATTCAGAAAAAGTGCTCAGCTCGCCGAGAAAATGCGATTTAAGCAATAAAATTAAAAATGCTTATAAAACATAAACCAAACGTTGGAGGTGGTCATTTCTTAATGCGCAGTAATAAACTCGGCACTCTAAAGCACCCGAGAGCGTTTTTTTCGATGCCAACCTAACCAGAGTGACGGGAGCGGCACAATTCAGAAAAAGTGCTCAGCTCGCCGAGAAAATGCGATTTAAGCAATAAAATTAAAAATGCTTATTAAACATAAACCAAACGTTGGAGGTGGTCATTTCTTCATGCGCAGTGAATAACTCGGCACTCTAAAGCACCCGAGAGCGTTTTTTTCGATGCCAACCTAACCAGAGTGACGGGAGCGGCACAATTCAGAAAAAGCGCTCAGCTCGCCGAGAAAATGCGAATTAAGCAATAAAATTAAAAATGCTTATAAAACATAAACCAAACGTTGGAGGTGGTCATTTCTTAATGCGCAGTAATAAACTCGGCACTCTAAAGCACCCGAGAGCGTTTTTTTTCGATGCCAACCTAACCAGAGTGACGGGAGCGGCACAATTCAGAAAAAGTGCTCAGCTCGCCGAGAAAATGCGATTTAAGCAATAAAATTAAAAATGCTTATAAAACATAAACCAAACGTTGGAGGTGGTCATTTCTTAATGCGCAGTAATAAACTCGGCACTCTAAAGCACCCGAGAGCGTTTTTTTCGATGCCAACCTAACCAGAGTGACGGGAGCGGCACAATTCAGAAAAAGTGCTCAGCTCGCCGAGAAAATGCGATTTAAGCAATAAAATTAAAAATGCTTATTAAACATAAACCAAACGTTGGAGGTGGTCATTTCTTCATGCGCAGTGAATAACTCGGCACTCTAAAGCACCCGATAGCGTTTTTTTCGATGCCAACCTAACCAGAGTGACGGGAGCGGCACAATTCAGAAAAAGTGCTCAGCTCGCCGAGAAAATGCGATTTAAGCAATAAAATTAAAAATGCTTATAAAACGTAAACCAAACGTTGGAGGTGGTCATTTCTTAATGCGCAGTAATAAACTCGGCACTCTAAAGCACCCGAGAGCGTTTTTTTCGATGCCAACCTAACCAGAGTGACGGGAGCGGCACAATTTAGAAAAAGTGCTCAGCTCGCCGAGAAAATGCGATTTAAGCAATAAAATTAAAAATGCTTATAAAACATAAACCAAACGTTGGAGGTGGTCATTTCTTAATGCGCAGTAATAAACTCGGTACTCTAAAGCACCCGAGAGCGTTTTTTTCGATGCCAACCTAACCAGAGTGACGGGAGCGGCACAATTCAGAAAAAGCGCTCAGCTCGCCGAGAAAATGCGATTTAAGCAATAAAATTAAAAATGCTTATAAAACATAAACCAAACGTTGGAGGTGGTCATTTCTTCATGCGCAGTGATAAACTCGGCACTCTAAAGCACCCGAGAGCGTTTTTTTCGATGCCAACCTAACCAGAGTGACGGGAGCGGCACAATTCAGAAAAAGTGCTCAGCTCGCCGAGAAAATGCGATTTAAGCAATAAAATTAAAAATGCTTATAAAACATAAACCAAACGTTGGAGGTGGTCATTTCTTCATGCGCAGTGATAAACTCGGCACTCTAAAGCACCCGAGAGCGTTTTTTTCGATGCCAACCTAACCAGAGTGACGGGAGCGGCACAATTCAGAAAAAGTGCTCAGCTCGCCGAGAAAATGCGATTCAAGCAATAAAATTAAAAATGCTTATTAAACATAAACCAAACGTTGGAGGTGGTCATTTCTTCATGCGCAGTGAATAACTCGGCACTCTAAAGCACCCGAGAGCGTTTTTTTCGATGCCAACCTAACCAGAGTGACGGGAGCGGCACAATTCAGAAAAAGTGCTCAGCTCGCCGAGAAAATGCGATTTAAGCAATAAAATTAAAAATGCTTATAAAACATAAACCAAACGTTGGAGGTGGTCATTTCTTAATGCGCAGTAATAAACTCGGCACTCTAAAGCACCCGAGAGCGTTTTTTTCGATGCCAACCTAACCAGAGTGACGGGAGCGGCACAATTCAGAAAAAGTGCTCAGCTCGCCGAGAAAATGCGATTTAAGCAATAAAATTAAAAATGCTTATAAAACATAAATCAAACGTTGGAGGTGGTCATTTCTTAATGCGCAGTAATAAACTCGGCACTCTAAAGCACCCGAGAGCGTTTTTTTCGATGCCAACCTAACCAGAGTGACGGGAGCGGCACAATTCAGAAAAAGTGCTCAGCTCGCCGAGAAAATGCGATTTAAGCAATAAAATTAAAAATGCTTATAAAACATAAACCAAACGTTGGAGGTGGTCATTTCTTAATGCGCAGTAATAAACTCGGCACTCTAAAGCACCCGAGAGCGTTTTTTTCGATGCCAACCTAACCAGAGTGACGGGAGCGGCACAATTCAGAAAAAGTGCTCAGCTCGCCGAGAAAATGCGATTTAAGCAATAAAATTAAAAATGCTTATTAAACATAAACCAAACGTTGGAGGTGGTCATTTCTTCATGCGCAGTGAATAACTCGGCACTCTAAAGCACCCGAGAGCGTTTTTTTCGATGCCAACCTAACCAGAGTGACGGGAGCGGCACAATTCAGAAAAAGCGCTCAGCTCGCCGAGAAAATGCGATTTAAGCAATAAAATTAAAAATGCTTATTAAACATAAACCAAACATTGGAGGTGGTCATTTCTTCATGCGCAGTGAATAACTCGGCACTCTAAAGCACCCGAGAGCGTTTTTTTCGATGCCAACCTAACCAGAGTGACGGGAGCGGCACAATTCAGAAAAAGCGCTCAGCTCGCCGAGAAAATGCGATTTAAGCAATAAAATTAAAAATGCTTATAAAACATAAACCAAACGTTGGAGGTGGTCATTTCTTCATGCGCAGTGATAAACTCGGCACTCTAAAGCACCCGAGAGCGTTTTTTTCGATGCCAACCTAACCAGAGTGACGGGAGCGGCACAATTCAGAAAAAGTGCTCAGCTCGCCGAGAAAATGCGATTTAAGCAATAAAATTAAAAATGCTTATAAAACATAAACCAAACGTTGGAGGTGGTCATTTCTTCATGCGCAGTGAATAACTCGGCACTCTAAAGCACCCGAGAGCGTTTTTTTCGATGCCAACCTAACCAGAGTGACGGGAGCGGCACAATTCAGAAAAAGTGCTCAGCTCGCCGAGAAAATGCGATTTAAGCAATAAAATTAAAAATGCTTATAAAACATAAACCAAACGTTGGAGGTGGTCATTTCTTAATGCGCAGTAATAAACTCGGCACTCTAAAGCACCCGAGAGCGTTTTTTTCGATGCCAACCTAACCAGAGTGACGGGAGCGGCACAATTCAGAAAAAGTGCTCAGCTCGCCGAGAAAATGCGATTTAAGCAATAAAATTAAAAATGCTTATAAAACATAAACCAAACGTTGGAGGTGGTCATTTCTTAATGCGCAGTAATAAACTCGGCACTCTAGAGCACCCGAGAGCGTTTTTTTCGATGCCAACCTAACCAGAGTGACGGGAGCGGCACAATTCAGAAAAAGTGCTCAGCTCGCCGAGAAAATGCGATTTAAGCAATAAAATTAAAAATGCTTATAAAACATAAACCAAACGTTGGAAGTGGTCATTTCCTCATGCGCAGTGATAAACTCGGCACTCTAAAGCACCCGAGAGCGTTTTTTTCGATGCCAACCTAACCAGAGTGACGGGAGCGGCACCATTCAGAAAAAGCGCTCAGCTCGCCGAGAAAATGCGATTTAAGCAATAAAATTAGAAATGCTTATAAAACATAAACCAAACGTTGGAAGTGGTCATTTCTTCATGCGCAGTGATAAACTCGGCACTCTAAAGCACCCGAGAGCGTTTTTTTCGATGCCAACCTAACCAGAGTTACGGGAGCGGCACAATTCAGAAAAAGCGCTCAGCTCGCCGAGAAAATGCGATTTAAGCAATAAAATTAAAAATGCTTATAAAACATAAACCAAACGTTGGAGGTGGTCATTTCTTCATGCGCAGTGATAAACTCGGCACTCTAAAGCACCCGAGAGCGTTTTTTTCGATGCCAACCTAACCAGAGTGACGGGAGCGGCACAATTCAGAAAAAGCGCTCAGCTCGCCGAGAAAATGCGATTTAAGCAATAAAATTAAAAATGCTTATAAAACATAAACCAAACGTTGGAGGTGGTCATTTCTTCATGCGCAGTGATAAACTCGGCACTCTAAAGCACCCGAGAGCGTTTTTTTCGATGCCAACCTAACCAGAGTGACGGGAGCGGCACAATTCAGAAAAAGTGCTCAGCTCGCCGAGAAAATGCGATTTAAGCAATAAAATTAAAAATGCTTATAAAACATAAACCAAACGTTGGAGGTGGTCATTTCTTCATGCGCAGTGAATAACTCGGCACTCTAAAGCACCCGAGAGCGTTTTTTTCGATGCCAACCTAACCAGAGTGACGGGAGCGGCACAATTCAGAAAAAGTGCTCAGCTCGCCGAGAAAATGCGATTTAAGCAATAAAATTAAAAATGCTTATAAAACATAAACCAAACGTTGGAGGTGGTCATTTCTTAATGCGCAGTAATAAACTCGGCACTCTAAAGCACCCGTGAGCGTTTTTTTCGATGCCAACCTAACCAGAGTGACGGGAGCGGCACAATTCAGAAAAAGTGCTCAGCTCGCCGAGAAAATGCGATTTAAGCAATAAAATTAAAAATGCTTATAAAACATAAACCAAACGTTGGAGGTGGTCATTTCTTCATGCGCAGTGATAAAGTCGGCACTCTAAAGCACCCGAGAGCGTTTTTTTCGATGCCAACCTAACCAGAGTGACGGGAGCGGCACAATTCAGAAAAAGCGCTCAGCTCGCCGAGAAAATGCGATTTAAGCAATAAAATTAAAAATGCTTATAAAACATAAACCAAACGTTGGAGGTGGTCATTTCTTCATGCGCAGTGATAAACTCGGCACTCTAAAGCACCCGAGAGCGTTTTTTTCGATGCCAACCTAACCAGAGTGACGGGAGCGGCACAATTCAGAAAAAGTGCTCAGCTCGCCGAGAAAATGCGATTTAAGCAATAAAATTAAAAATGCTTATAAAACATAAACCAAACGTTGGAGGTGGTCATTTCTTCATGCGCAGTGATAAACTCGGCACTCTAAAGCACCCGAGAGCGTTTTTTTCGATGCCAACCTAACCAGAGTGACGGGAGCGGCACAATTCAGAAAAAGTGCTCAGCTCGCCGAGAAAATGCGATTCAAGCAATAAAATTAAAAATGCTTATTAAACATAAACCAAACGTTGGAGGTGGTCATTTCTTCATGCGCAGTGAATAACTCGGCACTCTAAAGCACCCGAGAGCGTTTTTTTCGATGCCAACCTAACCAGAGTGACGGGAGCGGCACAATTCAGAAAAAGTGCTCAGCTCGCCGAGAAAATGCGATTTAAGCAATAAAATTAAAAATACTTATAAAACATAAACCAAACGTTGGAGGTGGTCATTTCTTCATGCGCAGTGATAAACTCGGCACTCTAAAGCACCCGAGAGCGTTTTTTTCGATGCCAACCTAACCAGAGTGACGGGAGTGGCACAATTCAGAAAAAGTGCTCAGCTCGCCGAGAAAATGCGATTTAAGCAATACAATTAAAAATGCTTATAAAACATAAACCAAACGTTGGAGGTGGTCATTTCTTCATGCGCAGTGAATAACTCGGCACTCTAAAGCACCCGAGAGCGTTTTTTTCGATGCCAACCTAACCAGAGTGACGGGAGCGGCACAATTCAGAAAAAGTGCTCAGCTCGCCGAGAAAATGCGATTTAAGCAATAAAATTAAAAATGCTTATAAAACATAAACCAAACGTTGGAGGTGGTCATTTCTTAATGCGCAGTAATAAACTCGGCACTCTAAAGCACCCGAGAGCGTTTTTTTCGATGCCAACCTAACCAGAGTGACGGGAGCGGCACAATTCAGAAAAAGTGCTCAGCTCGCCGAGAAAATGCGATTTAAGCAATAAAATTAAAAATGCTTATAAAACATAAACCAAACGTTGGAGGTGGTCATTTCTTAATGCGCAGTAATAAACTCGGCACTCTAGAGCACCCGAGAGCGTTTTTTTCGATGCCAACCTAACCAGAGTGACGGGAGCGGCACAATTCAGAAAAAGTGCTCAGCTCGCCGAGAAAATGCGATTTAAGCAATAAAATTAAAAATGCTTATAAAACATAAACCAAACGTTGGAAGTGGTCATTTCTTCATGCGCAGTGATAAACTCGGCACTCTAAAGCACCCGAGAGCGTTTTTTTCGATGCCAACCTAACCAGAGTTACGGGAGCGGCACAATTCAGAAAAAGCGCTCAGCTCGCCGAGAAAATGCGATTTAAGCAATAAAATTAAAAATGCTTATAAAACATAAACCAAACGTTGGAGGTGGTCATTTCTTCATGCGCAGTGATAAACTCGGCACTCTAAAGCACCCGAGAGCGTTTTTTTCGATGCCAACCTAACCAGAGTGACGGGAGCGGCACAATTCAGAAAAAGTGCTCAGCTCGCCGAGAAAATGCGATTTAAGCAATAAAATTAAAAATGCTTATAAAACATAAACCAAACGTTGGAGGTGGTCATTTCTCAATGCGCAGTAATAAACTCGGCACTCTAAAGCACCCGAGAGCGTTTTTTTCGATGCCAACCTAACCAGAGTGACGGGAGCGGCACAATTCAGAAAAAGTGCTCAGCTCGCCGAGAAAATGCGATTTAAGCAATAAAATTAAAAATGCTTATAAAACATAAACCAAACGTTGGAGGTGGTCATTTCTTAATGCGCAGTAATAAACTCGGCACTCTAAAGCACCCGAGAGCGTTTTTTTCGATGCCAACCTAACCAGAGTGACGGGAGCGGCACAATTCAGAAAAAGCGCTCAGCTCGCCGAGAAAATGCGATTTAAGCAATAAAATTAAAAATGCTTATAAAACATAAACCAAACGTTGGAGGTGGTCATTTCCTAATGCGCAGTAATAAACTCGGCACTCTAAAGCACCCGAGAGCGTTTTTTTCGATGCCAACCTAACCAGAGTGACGGGAGCGGCACAATTCAGAAAAAGTCCTCAGCTCGCCGAGAAAATGCGATTTAAGCAATAAAATTAAAAATGCTTATTAAACATAAACCAAACGTTGGAGGTGGTCATTTCTTCATGCGCAGTGAATAACTCGGCACTCTAAAGCACCCGAGAGCGTTTTTTTCGATGCCAACCTAACCAGAGTGACGGGAGCGGCACAATTCAGAAAAAGCGCTCAGCTCGCCGAGAAAATGCGATTTAAGCAATAAAATTAAAAATGCTTATAAAACATAAACCAAACGTTGGAGGTGGTCATTTCTTCATGCGCAGTGAATAACTCGGCACTCTTAAGCACCCGAGAGCGTTTTTTTCGATGCCAAGTGACGGGAGCGGCACAATTCAGAAAAAGCGCTCAGCTCGCCGAGAAAATGCGATTTAAGCAATAAAATTAAAAATGCTTATAAAACATAAACCAAACGTTGGAGGTGGTCATTTCTTCATGCGCAGTGATAAACTCGGCACTCTAAAGCACCCGAGAGCGTTTTTTTCGATGCCAACCTAACCAGAGTGACGGGAGCGGCACAATTCAGAAAAAGCGCTCAGCTCGCCGAGAAAATGCGATTTAAGCAATAAAATTAAAAATGCTTATAAAACATAAACCAAACGTTGGAGGTGGTCATTTCTTCATGCGCAGTGAATAACTCGGCACTCTAAAGCACCCGAGAGCGTTTTTTTCGATGCCAACATAACCAGAGTGACGGGAGCGGCACAATTCAGAAAAAGCGCTCAGCTCGCCGAGAAAATGCGATTTAAGCAATAAAATTAAAAATGCTTATAAAACATAAACCAAACGTTGGAGGTGGTCATTTCTTAATGCGCAGTAATAAACTTGGCACTCTAAAGCACCCGAGAGCGTTTTTTTCGATGCCAACCTAACCAGAGTGACTGGAGCGGCACAATTCAGAAAAAGTGCTCAGCTCGCCGAGAAAATGCGATTTAAGCAATAAAATTAAAAATGCTTATAAAACATAAACCAAACGTTGGAGGTGGTCATTTCTTAATGCGCAGTAATAAACTCGGCACTCTAAATCACCCGAGAGCGTTTTTTTCGATGCCAACCTAACCAGAGTGACGGGAGCGGCACAATTCAGAAAAAGTGCTCAGCTCGCCGAGAAAATGCGATTTAAGCAATAAAATTAAAAATGCTTATTAAACATAAACCAAACGTTGGAGGTGGTCATTTCTTCATGCGCAGTGAATAACTCGGCACTCTAAAGCACCCGATAGCGTTTTTTTCGATGCCAACCTAACCAGAGTGACGGGAGCGGCACAATTCAGAAAAAGTGCTCAGCTCGCCGAGAAAATGCGATTTAAGCAATAAAATTAAAAATGCTTATAAAACATAAACCAAACGTTGGAGGTGGTCATTTCTTAATGCGCAGTAATAAACTCGGCACTCTAAAGCACCCGAGAGCGTTTTTTTCGATGCCAACCTAACCAGAGTGACGCGAGCGGCACAATTCAGAAAAAGTGCTCAGCTCGCCGAGAAAATGCGATTTAAGCAATAAAATTAAAAATGCTTATAAAACATAAACCAAACGTTGGAGGTGGTCATTTCCTAATGCGCAGTAATAAACTCGGCACTCTAAAGCACCCGAGAGCGTTTTTTTCGATGCCAACCTAACCAGAGTGACGGGAGCGGCACAATTCAGAAAAAGTCCTCAGCTCGCCGAGAAAATGCGATTTAAGCAATAAAATTAAAAATGCTTATTAAACATAAACCAAACGTTGGAGGTGGTCATTTCTTCATGCGCAGTGAATAACTCGGCACTCTAAAGCACCCGAGAGCGTTTTTTTCGATGCCAACCTAACCAGAGTGACGGGAGCGGCACAATTCAGAAAAAGCGCTCAGCTCGCCGAGAAAATGCGATTTAAGCAATAAAATTAAAAATGCTTATAAAACATAAACCAAACGTTGGAGGTGGTCATTTCTTCATGCGCAGTGAATAACTCGGCACTCTTAAGCACCCGAGAGCGTTTTTTTCGATGCCAAGTGACGGGAGCGGCACAATTCAGAAAAAGCGCTCAGCTCGCCGAGAAAATGCGATTTAAGCAATAAAATTAAAAATGCTTATAAAACATAAACCAAACGTTGGAGGTGGTCATTTCTTCATGCGCAGTGATAAACTCGGCACTCTAAAGCACCCGAGAGCGTTTTTTTCGATGCCAACCTAACCAGAGTGACGGGAGCGGCACAATTCAGAAAAAGCGCTCAGCTCGCCGAGAAAATGCGATTTAAGCAATAAAATTAAAAATGCTTATAAAACATAAACCAAACGTTGGAGGTGGTCATTTCTTCATGCGCAGTGAATAACTCGGCACTCTAAAGCACCCGAGAGCGTTTTTTTCGATGCCAACATAACCAGAGTGACGGGAGCGGCACAATTCAGAAAAAGCGCTCAGCTCGCCGAGAAAATGCGATTTAAGCAATAAAATTAAAAATGCTTATAAAACATAAACCAAACGTTGGAGGTGGTCATTTCTTAATGCGCAGTAATAAACTTGGCACTCTAAAGCACCCGAGAGCGTTTTTTTCGATGCCAACCTAACCAGAGTGACTGGAGCGGCACAATTCAGAAAAAGTGCTCAGCTCGCCGAGAAAATGCGATTTAAGCAATAAAATTAAAAATGCTTATAAAACATAAACCAAACGTTGGAGGTGGTCATTTCTTAATGCGCAGTAATAAACTCGGCACTCTAAATCACCCGAGAGCGTTTTTTTCGATGCCAACCTAACCAGAGTGACGGGAGCGGCACAATTCAGAAAAAGTGCTCAGCTCGCCGAGAAAATGCGATTTAAGCAATAAAATTAAAAATGCTTATTAAACATAAACCAAACGTTGGAGGTGGTCATTTCTTCATGCGCAGTGAATAACTCGGCACTCTAAAGCACCCGATAGCGTTTTTTTCGATGCCAACCTAACCAGAGTGACGGGAGCGGCACAATTCAGAAAAAGTGCTCAGCTCGCCGAGAAAATGCGATTTAAGCAATAAAATTAAAAATGCTTATAAAACATAAACCAAACGTTGGAGGTGGTCATTTCTTAATGCGCAGTAATAAACTCGGCACTCTAAAGCACCCGAGAGCGTTTTTTTCGATGCCAACCTAACCAGAGTGACGCGAGCGGCACAATTCAGAAAAAGTGCTCAGCTCGCCGAGAAAATGCGATTTAAGCAATAAAATTAAAAATGCTTATAAAACATAAACCAAACGTTGGAGGTGGTCATTTCTTAATGCGCAGTAATAAACTCGGCACTCTAAAGCACCCGAGAGCGTTTTTTTCGATGCCAACCTAACCAGAGTGACGGGAGCGGCACAATTCAGAAAAAGCGCTCAGCTCGCCGAGAAAATGCGATTTAAGCAATAAAATTAAAAATGCTTATAAAACATAAACCAAACGTTGGAGGTGGTCATTTCTTCATGCGCAGTGATAAACTCGGCACTCTAAAGCACCCGAGAGCGTTTTTTTCGATGCCAACCTAACCAGAGTGACGGGAGCGGCACAATTCAGAAAAAGTGCTCAGCTCGCCGAGAAAATGCGATTTAAGCAATAAAATTAAAAATGCTTATAAAACATAAACCAAACGTTGGAGGTGGTCATTTCTTCATGCGCAGTGATAAACTCGGCACTCTAAAGCACCCGAGAGCGTTTTTTTCGATGCCAACCTAACCAGAGTGACGGGAGCGGCACAATTCAGAAAAAGTGCTCAGCTCGCCGAGAAAATGCGATTCAAGCAATAAAATAAAAAATGCTTATTAAACATAAACCAAACGTTGGAGGTGGTCATTTCTTCATGCGCAGTGAATAACTCGGCACTCTAAAGCACCCGAGAGCGTTTTTTTCGATGCCAACCTAACCAGAGTGACGGGAGCGGCACAATTCAGAAAAAGCGCTCAGCTCGCCGAGAAAATGCGATTTAAGCAATAAAATTAAAAATGCTTATAAAACATAAACCAAACGTTGGAGGTGGTCATTTCTTCATGCGCAGTGATAAACTCGGCACTCTAAAGCACCCGAGAGCGTTTTTTTCGATGCCAACCTAACCAGAGTGACGGGAGCGGCACAATTCAGAAAAAGTGCTCAGCTCGCCGAGAAAATGCGATTTAAGCAATAAAATTAAAAATGCTTATAAAACATAAACCAAACGTTGGAGGTGGTCATTTCTTCATGCGCAGTGAATAAGTCGGCACTCTAAAGCACCCGAGAGCGTTTTTTTCGATGCCAACCTAACCAGAGTGACGGGAGCGGCACAATTCAGAAAAAGTGCTCAGCTCGCCGAGAAAATGCGATTTAAGCAATAAAATTAAAAATGCTTATAAAACATAAACCAAACGTTGGAGGTGGTCATTTCTTAATGCGCAGTAATAAACTCGGCACTCTAAAGCACCCGAGAGCGTTTTTTTCGATGCCAACCTAACCAGAGTGACGGGAGCGGCACAATTCAGAAAAAGTGCTCAGCTCGCCGAGAAAATGCGATTTAAGCAATAAAATTAAAAATGCTTATAAAACATAAACCAAACGTTGGAGGTGGTCATTTCTTAATGCGCAGTAATAAACTCGGCACTCTAGAGCACCCGAGAGCGTTTTTTTCGATGCCAACCTAACCAGAGTGACGGGAGCGGCACAATTCAGAAAAAGTGCTCAGCTCGCCGAGAAAATGCGATTTAAGCAATAAAATTAAAAATGCTTATAAAACATAAACCAAACGTTGGAAGTGGTCATTTCTTCATGCGCAGTGATAAACTCGGCACTCTAAAGCACCCGAGAGCGTTTTTTTCGATGCCAACCTAACCAGAGTTACGGGAGCGGCACAATTCAGAAAAAGCGCTCAGCTCGCCGAGAAAATGCGATTTAAGCAATAAAATTAAAAATGCTTATAAAACATAAACCAAACGTTGGAGGTGGTCATTTCTTCATGCGCAGTGATAAACTCGGCACTCTAAAGCACCCGAGAGCGTTTTTTTCGATGCCAACCTAACCAGAGTGACGGGAGCGGCACAATTCAGAAAAAGCGCTCAGCTCGCCGAGAAAATGCGATTTAAGCAATAAAATTAAAAATGCTTATAAAACATAAACCAAACGTTGGAGGTGGTCATTTCCTAATGCGTAGTAATAAACTCGGCACTCTAAAGCACCCGAGAGCGTTTTTTTCGATGCCAACCTAACCAGAGTGACGGGAGCGGCACAATTCAGAAAAAGTGCTCAGCTCGCCGAGAAAATGCGATTTAAGCAATAAAATTAAAAATGCTTATTAAACATAAACCAAACGTTGGAGGTGGTCATTTCTTCATGCGCAGTGAATAACTCGGCACTCTAAAGCACCCGAGAGCGTTTTTTTCGATGCCAACCTAACCAGAGTGACGGGAGCGGCACAATTCAGAAAAAGTGCTCAGCTCGCCGAGAAAATGCGATTTAAGCAATAAAATTAGAAATGCTTATAAAACATAAACCAAACGTTGGAAGTGGTCATTTCTTCATGCGCAGTGATAAACTCGGCACTCTAAAGCACCCGAGAGCGTTTTTTTCGATGCCAACCTAACCAGAGTTACGGGAGCGGCACAATTCAGAAAAAGCGCTCAGCTCGCCGAGAAAATGCGATTTAAGCAATAAAATTAAAAATGCTTATAAAACATAAACCAAACGTTGGAGGTGGTCATTTCTTCATGCGCAGTGATAAACTCGGCACTCTAAAGCACCCGAGAGCGTTTTTTTCGATGCCAACCTAACCAGAGTGACGGGAGCGGCACAATTCAGAAAAAGCGCTCAGCTCGCCGAGAAAATGCGATTTAAGCAATAAAATTAAAAATGCTTATAAAACATAAACCAAACGTTGGAGGTGGTCATTTCTTCATGCGCAGTGATAAACTCGGCACTCTAAAGCACCCGAGAGCGTTTTTTTCGATGCCAACCTAACCAGAGTGACGGGAGCGGCACAATTCAGAAAAAGTGCTCAGCTCGCCGAGAAAATGCGATTTAAGCAATAAAATTAAAAATGCTTATAAAACATAAACCAAACGTTGGAGGTGGTCATTTCTTCATGCGCAGTGAATAACTCGGCACTCTAAAGCACCCGAGAGCGTTTTTTTCGATGCCAACCTAACCAGAGTGACGGGAGCGGCACAATTCAGAAAAAGTGCTCAGCTCGCCGAGAAAATGCGATTTAAGCAATAAAATTAAAAATGCTTATAAAACATAAACCAAACGTTGGAGGTGGTCATTTCTTAATGCGCAGTAATAAACTCGGCACTCTAAAGCACCCGTGAGCGTTTTTTTCGATGCCAACCTAACCAGAGTGACGGGAGCGGCACAATTCAGAAAAAGTGCTCAGCTCGCCGAGAAAATGCGATTTAAGCAATAAAATTAAAAATGCTTATAAAACATAAACCAAACGTTGGAGGTGGTCATTTCTTCATGCGCAGTGATAAAGTCGGCACTCTAAAGCACCCGAGAGCGTTTTTTTCGATGCCAACCTAACCAGAGTGACGGGAGCGGCACAATTCAGAAAAAGCGCTCAGCTCGCCGAGAAAATGCGATTTAAGCAATAAAATTAAAAATGCTTATAAAACATAAACCAAACGTTGGAGGTGGTCATTTCTTCATGCGCAGTGATAAACTCGGCACTCTAAAGCACCCGAGAGCGTTTTTTTCGATGCCAACCTAACCAGAGTGACGGGAGCGGCACAATTCAGAAAAAGTGCTCAGCTCGCCGAGAAAATGCGATTTAAGCAATAAAATTAGAAATGCTTATAAAACATAAACCAAACGTTGGAAGTGGTCATTTCTTCATGCGCAGTGATAAACTCGGCACTCTAAAGCACCCGAGAGCGTTTTTTTCGATGCCAACCTAACCAGAGTTACGGGAGCGGCACAATTCAGAAAAAGCGCTCAGCTCGCCGAGAAAATGCGATTTAAGCAATAAAATTAAAAATGCTTATAAAACATAAACCAAACGTTGGAGGTGGTCATTTCTTCATGCGCAGTGATAAACTCGGCACTCTAAAGCACCCGAGAGCGTTTTTTTCGATGCCAACCTAACCAGAGTGACGGGAGCGGCACAATTCAGAAAAAGCGCTCAGCTCGCCGAGAAAATGCGATTTAAGCAATAAAATTAAAAATGCTTATAAAACATAAACCAAACGTTGGAGGTGGTCATTTCTTCATGCGCAGTGATAAACTCGGCACTCTAAAGCACCCGAGAGCGTTTTTTTCGATGCCAACCTAACCAGAGTGACGGGAGCGGCACAATTCAGAAAAAGTGCTCAGCTCGCCGAGAAAATGCGATTTAAGCAATAAAATTAAAAATGCTTATAAAACATAAACCAAACGTTGGAGGTGGTCATTTCTTCATGCGCAGTGAATAACTCGGCACTCTAAAGCACCCGAGAGCGTTTTTTTCGATGCCAACCTAACCAGAGTGACGGGAGCGGCACAATTCAGAAAAAGTGCTCAGCTCGCCGAGAAAATGCGATTTAAGCAATAAAATTAAAAATGCTTATAAAACATAAACCAAACGTTGGAGGTGGTCATTTCTTAATGCGCAGTAATAAACTCGGCACTCTAAAGCACCCGTGAGCGTTTTTTTCGATGCCAACCTAACCAGAGTGACGGGAGCGGCACAATTCAGAAAAAGTGCTCAGCTCGCCGAGAAAATGCGATTTAAGCAATAAAATTAAAAATGCTTATAAAACATAAACCAAACGTTGGAGGTGGTCATTTCTTCATGCGCAGTGATAAAGTCGGCACTCTAAAGCACCCGAGAGCGTTTTTTTCGATGCCAACCTAACCAGAGTGACGGGAGCGGCACAATTCAGAAAAAGCGCTCAGCTCGCCGAGAAAATGCGATTTAAGCAATAAAATTAAAAATGCTTATAAAACATAAACCAAACGTTGGAGGTGGTCATTTCTTCATGCGCAGTGATAAACTCGGCACTCTAAAGCACCCGAGAGCGTTTTTTTCGATGCCAACCTAACCAGAGTGACGGGAGCGGCACAATTCAGAAAAAGTGCTCAGCTCGCCGAGAAAATGCGATTTAAGCAATAAAATTAAAAATGCTTATAAAACATAAACCAAACGTTGGAGGTGGTCATTTCTTCATGCGCAGTGATAAACTCGGCACTCTAAAGCACCCGAGAGCGATTTTTTCGATGCCAACCTAACCAGAGTGACGGGAGCGGCACAATTCAGAAAAAGTGCTCAGCTCGCCGAGAAAATGCGATTCAAGCAATAAAATTAAAAATGCTTATTAAACATAAACCAAACGTTGGAGGTGGTCATTTCTTCATGCGCAGTGAATAACTCGGCACTCTAAAGCACCCGAGAGCGTTTTTTTCGATGCCAACCTAACCAGAGTGACGGGAGCGGCACAATTCAGAAAAAGTGCTCAGCTCGCCGAGAAAATGCGATTTAAGCAATAAAATTAAAAATACTTATAAAACATAAACCAAACGTTGGAGGTGGTCATTTCTTCATGCGCAGTGATAAACTCGGCACTCTAAAGCACCCGAGAGCGTTTTTTTCGATGCCAACCTAACCAGAGTGACGGGAGCGGCACAATTCAGAAAAAGTGCTCAGCTCGCCGAGAAAATGCGATTTAAGCAATACAATTAAAAATGCTTATAAAACATAAACCAAACGTTGGAGGTGGTCATTTCTTCATGCGCAGTGAATAACTCGGCACTCTAAAGCACCCGAGAGCGTTTTTTTCGATGCCAACCTAACCAGAGTGACGGGAGCGGCACAATTCAGAAAAAGTGCTCAGCTCGCCGAGAAAATGCGATTTAAGCAATAAAATTAAAAATGCTTATAAAACATAAACCAAACGTTGGAGGTGGTCATTTCTTAATGCGCAGTAATAAACTCGGCACTCTAAAGCACCCGAGAGCGTTTTTTTCGATGCCAACCTAACCAGAGTGACGGGAGCGGCACAATTCAGAAAAAGTGCTCAGCTCGCCGAGAAAATGCGATTTAAGCAATAAAATTAAAAATGCTTATAAAACATAAACCAAACGTTGGAGGTGGTCATTTCTTAATGCGCAGTAATAAACTCGGCACTCTAGAGCACCCGAGAGCGTTTTTTTCGATGCCAACCTAACCAGAGTGACGGGAGCGGCACAATTCAGAAAAAGTGCTCAGCTCGCCGAGAAAATGCGATTTAAGCAATAAAATTAAAAATGCTTATAAAACATAAACCAAACGTTGGAAGTGGTCATTTCTTCATGCGCAGTGATAAACTCGGCACTCTAAAGCACCCGAGAGCGTTTTTTTCGATGCCAACCTAACCAGAGTTACGGGAGCGGCACAATTCAGAAAAAGCGCTCAGCTCGCCGAGAAAATGCGATTTAAGCAATAAAATTAAAAATGCTTATAAAACATAAACCAAACGTTGGAGGTGGTCATTTCTTCATGCGCAGTGATAAACTCGGCACTCTAAAGCACCCGAGAGCGTTTTTTTCGATGCCAACCTAACCAGAGTGACGGGAGCGGCACAATTCAGAAAAAGCGCTCAGCTCGCCGAGAAAATGCGATTTAAGCAATAAAATTAAAAATGCTTATAAAACATAAACCAAACGTTGGAGGTGGTCATTTCTTAATGCGCAGTAATAAACTCGGCACTCTATAGCACCCGAGAGCGTTTTTTTCGATGCCAACCTAACCAGAGTGACGGGAGCGGCACAATTCAGAAAAAGCGCTCAGCTCGCCGAGAAAATGCGATTTAAGCAATAAAATTAAAAATGCTTATAAAACATAAACCAAACGTTGGAGGTGGTCATTTCCTAATGCGCAGTAATAAACTCGGCACTCTAAAGCACCCGAGAGCGTTTTTTTCGATGCCAACCTAACCAGAGTGACGGGAGCGGCACAATTCAGAAAAAGTCCTCAGCTCGCCGAGAAAATGCGATTTAAGCAATAAAATTAAAAATGCTTATTAAACATAAACCAAACGTTGGAGGTGGTCATTTCTTCATGCGCAGTGAATAACTCGGCACTCTAAAGCACCCGAGAGCGTTTTTTTCGATGCCAACCTAACCAGAGTGACGGGAGCGGCACAATTCAGAAAAAGCGCTCAGCTCGCCGAGAAAATGCGATTTAAGCAATAAAATTAAAAATGCTTATAAAACATAAACCAAACGTTGGAGGTGGTCATTTCTTCATGCGCAGTGAATAACTCGGCACTCTAAAGCACCCGAGAGCGTTTTTTTCGATGCCAAGTGACGGGAGCGGCACAATTCAGAAAAAGTGCTCAGCTCGCCGAGAAAATGCGATTTAAGCAATAAAATTAAAAATGCTTATAAAACATAAACCAAACGTTGGAGGTGGTCATTTCTTAATGCGCAGTAATAAACTCGGCACTCTAAAGCACCCGAGAGCGTTTTTTTCGATGCCAACCTAACCAGAGTGACGGGAGCGGCACAATTCAGAAAAAGTGCTCAGCTCGCCGAGAAAATGCGATTTAAGCAATAAAATTAAAAATGCTTATAAAACATAAACCAAACGTTGGAGGTGGTCATTTCTTAATGCGCAGTAATAAACTCGGCACTCTAAAGCACCCGAGAGCGTTTTTTTCGATGCCAACCTAACCAGAGTGACGGGAGCGGCACAATTCAGAAAAAGTGCTCAGCTCGCCGAGAAAATGCGATTTAAGCAATAAAATTAAAAATGCTTATAAAACATAAACCAAACGTTGGAGGTGGTCATTTCTTAATGCGCAGTAATAAACTCGGCACTCTTAAGCACCCGAGAGCGTTTTTTTCGATGCCAACCTAACCAGAGTGACGGGAGCGGCACAATTCAGAAAAAGCGCTCAGCTCGCCGAGAAAATGCGATTTAAGCAATAAAATTAAAAATGCTTATAAAACATAAACCAAACGTTGGAGGTGGTCATTTCTTCATGCGCAGTGATAAACTCGGCACTCTAAAGCACCCGAGAGCGTTTTTTTCGATGCCAACCTAACCAGAGTGACGGGAGCGGCACAATTCAGAAAAAGCGCTCAGCTCGCCGAGAAAATGCGATTTAAGCAATAAAATTAAAAATGCTTATAAAACATAAACCAAACGTTGGAGGTGGTCATTTCTTCATGCGCAGTGAATAACTCGGCACTCTAAAGCACCCGAGAGCGTTTTTTTCGATGCCAACCTAACCAGAGTGACGGGAGCGGCACAATTCAGAAAAAGCGCTCAGCTCGCCGAGAAAATGCGATTTAAGCAATAAAATTAAAAATGCTTATAAAACATAAACCAAACGTTGGAGGTGGTCATTTCTTAATGCGCAGTAATAAACTTGGCACTCTAAAGCACCCGAGAGCGTTTTTTTCGATGCCAACCTAACCAGAGTGACGGGAGCGGCACAATTCAGAAAAAGTGCTCAGCTCGCCGAGAAAATGCGATTTAAGCAATAAAATTAAAAATGCTTATAAAACATAAACCAAACGTTGGAGGTGGTCATTTCTTAATGCGCAGTAATAAACTCGGCACTCTAAAGCACCCGAGAGCGTTTTTTTCGATGCCAACCTAACCAGAGTGACGGGAGCGGCACAATTCAGAAAAAGTGCTCAGCTCGCCGAGAAAATGCGATTTAAGCAATAAAATTAAAAATGCTTATAAAACATAAACCAAACGTTGGAGGTGGTCATTTCTTAATGCGCAGTAATAAACTCGGCACTCTAAAGCACCCGAGAGCGTTTTTTTCGATGCCAACCTAACCAGAGTGACGGGAGCGGCACAATTCAGAAAAAGTGCTCAGCTCGCTGAGAAAATGCGATTTAAGCAATAAAATTAAAAATGCTTATTAAACATAAACCAAACGTTGGGGGTGGTCATTTCTTCATGCGCAGTGAATAACTGGGCACTCTAAAGCACCCGAGAGCGTTTTTTTCGATGCCAACCTAACCAGAGTGACGGGAGCGGCACAATTCAGAAAAAGCGCTCAGCTCGCCGAGAAAATGCGATTTAAGCAATAAAATTAAAAATGCTTATTAAACATAAACCAAACATTGGAGGTGGTCATTTCTTCATGCGCAGTGAATAACTCGGCACTCTAAAGCACCCGAGAGCGTTTTTTTCGATGCCAACCTAACCAGAGTGACGGGAGCGGCACAATTCAGAAAAAGCGCTCAGCTCGCCGAGAAAATGCGATTTAAGCAATAAAATTAAAAATGCTTATTAAACATAAACCAAACATTGGAGGTGGTCATTTCTTCATGCGCAGTGAATAACTCGGCACTCTAAAGCACCCGAGAGCGTTTTTTTCGATGCCAACCTAACCAGAGTGACGGGAGCGGCACAATTCAGAAAAAGCGCTCAGCTCGCCGAGAAAATGCGATTTAAGCAATAAAATTAAAAATGCTTATAAAACATAAACCAAACGTTGGAGGTGGTCATTTCTTCATGCGCAGTGATAAACTCGGAACTCTAAAGCACCCGAGAGCGTTTTTTTCGATGCCAACCTAACCAGAGTGACGGGAGCGGCACAATTCAGAAAAAGTGCTCAGCTCGCCGAGAAAATGCGATTTAAGCAATAAAATTAAAAATGCTTATAAAACATAAACCAAACGTTGGAGGTGGTCATTTCTTCATGCGCAGTGAATAACTCGGCACTCTAAAGCACCCGAGAGCGTTTTTTTCGATGCCAACCTAACCAGAGTGACGGGAGCGGCACAATTCAGAAAAAGTGCTCAGCTCACCGAGAAAATGCGATTTAAGCAATAAAATTAAAAATGCTTATAAAACATAAACCAAACGTTGGAGGTGGTCATTTCTTAATGCGCAGTAATAAACTCGGCACTCTAAAGCACCCGAGAGCGTTTTTTTCGATGCCAACCTAACCAGAGTGACGGGAGCGGCACAATTCAGAAAAAGTGCTCAGCTCGCCGAGAAAATGCGATTTAAGCAATAAAATTAAAAATGCTTATAAAACATAAACCAAACGTTGGAGGTGGTCATTTCTTAATGCGCAGTAATAAACTCGGCACTCTAGAGCACCCGAGAGCGTTTTTTTCGATGCCAACCTAACCAGAGTGACGGGAGCGGCACAATTCAGAAAAAGTGCTCAGCTCGCCGAGAAAATGCGATTTAAGCAATAAAATTAAAAATGCTTATAAAACATAAACCAAACGTTGGAAGTGGTCATTTCTTCATGCGCAGTGATAAACCCGGCACTCTAAAGCACCCGAGAGCGTTTTTTTCGATGCCAACCTAACCAGAGTGACGGGAGCGGCACAATTCAGAAAAAGCGCTCAGCTCGCCGAGAAAATGCGATTTAAGCAATAAAATTAAAAATGCTTATAAAACATAAACCAAACGTTGGAGGTGGTCATTTCTTCATGCGCAGTGATAAACTCGGCACTCTAAAGCACCCGAGAGCGTTTTTTTCGATGCCAACCTAACCAGAGTGACGGGAGCGGCACAATTCAGAAAAAGCGCTCAGCTCGCCGAGAAAATGCGATTTAAGCAATAAAATTAAAAATGCTTATAAAACATAAACCAAACGTTGGAGGTGGTCATTTCTTCATGCGCAGTGAATAACTCGGCACTCTAAAGCACCCGAGAGCGTTTTTTTCGATGCCAAGTGACGGGAGCGGCACAATTCAGAAAAAGTGCTCAGCTCGCCGAGAAAATGCGATTTAAGCAATAAAATTAAAAATGCTTATAAAACATAAACCAAACGTTGGAGGTGGTCATTTCTTCATGCGCAGTGAATAACTCGGCACTCTAAAGCACCCGAGAGCGTTTTTTTCGATGCCAACCTAACCAGAGTGACGGGAGCGGCACAATTCAGAAAAAGTGCTCAGCTCGCCGAGAAAATGCGATTTAAGCAATAAAATTAAAAATGCTTATAAAACATAAACCAAACGTTGGAGGTGGTCATTTCTTAATGCGCAGTAATAAACTCGGCACTCTAAAGCACCCGTGAGCGTTTTTTTCGATGCCAACCTAACCAGAGTGACGGGAGCGGCACAATTCAGAAAAAGTGCTCAGCTCGCCGAGAAAATGCGATTTAAGCAATAAAATTAAAAATGCTTATAAAACATAAACCAAACGTTGGAGGTGGTCATTTCTTCATGCGCAGTGATAAAGTCGGCACTCTAAAGCACCCGAGAGCGTTTTTTTCGATGCCAACCTAACCAGAGTGACGGGAGCGGCACAATTCAGAAAAAGTGCTCAGCTCGCCGAGAAAATGCGATTTAAGCAATAAAATTAAAAATGCTTATTAAACATAAACCAAACGTTGGAGGTGGTCATTTCTTCATGCGCAGTGATAAACTCGGCACTCTAAAGCACCCGAGAGCGTTTTTTTCGATGCCAACCTAACCAGAGTGACGGGAGCGGCACAATTCAGAAAAAGTGCTCAGCTCGCCGAGAAAATGCGATTTAAGCAATAAAATTAAAAATGCTTATAAAACATAAACCAAACGTTGGAGGTGGTCATTTCTTAATGCGCAGTAATAAACTCGGCACTCTAAAGCACCCGTGAGCGTTTTTTTCGATGCCAACCTAACCAGAGTGACGGGAGCGGCACAATTCAGAAAAAGTGCTCAGCTCGCCGAGAAAATGCGATTTAAGCAATAAAATTAAAAATGCTTATAAAACATAAACCAAACGTTGGAGGTGGTCATTTCTTAATGCGCAGTAATAAACTCGGCACTCTAAAGCACCCGAGAGCGTTTTTTTCGATGCCAACCTAACCAGAGTGACGGGAGCGGCACAATTCAGAAAAAGTGCTCAGCTCGCCGAGAAAATGCGATTTAAGCAATAAAATTAAAAATGCTTATAAAACATAAACCAAACGTTGGAGGTGGTCATTTCTTAATGCGCAGTAATAAACTCGGCACTCTAAAGCACCCGAGAGCGTTTTTTTCGATGCCAACCTAACCAGAGTTACGGGAGCGGCACAATTCAGAAAAAGCGCTCAGCTCGCCGAGAAAATGCGATTTAAGCAATAAAATTAAAAATGCTTATAAAACATAAACCAAACGTTGGAGGTGGTCATTTCTTCATGCGCAGTGAATAACTCGGCACTCTAAAGCACCCGAGAGCGTGTTTTTCGATGCCAACCTAACCAGAGTGACGGGAGCGGCACAATTCAGAAAAAGTGCTCAGCTCGCCGAGAAAATGCGATTTAAGCAATAAAATTAAAAATGCTTATAAAACATAAACCAAACGTTGTAGGTGGTCATTTCTTAATGCGCAGTAATAAACTCGGCACTCTAAAGCACCCGTGAGCGTTTTTTTCGATGCCAACCTAACCAGAGTGACGGGAGCGGCACAATTCAGAAAAAGTGCTCAGCTCGCCGAGAAAATGCGATTTAAGCAATAAAATTAAAAATGCTTATAAAACATAAACCAAACGTTGGAGGTGGTCATTTCTTAATGCGCAGTAATAAACTCGGCACTCTAGAGCACCCAAAAGCGTTTTTTTCGATGCCAACCTAACCAGAGTGACGGGAGCGGCACAATTCAGAAAAAGTCCTCAGCTCGCCGAGAAAATGCGATTTAAGCAATAAAATTAAAAATGCTTATAAAACATAAACCAAACGTTGGAGGTGGTCATTTCTTCATGCGCAGTGATAAACTCGGCACTCTAAAGCACCCGAGAGCGTTTTTTTCGATGCCAACCTAACCAGAGTTACGGGAGCGGCACAATTCAGAAAAAGCGCTCAGCTCGCCGAGAAAATGCGATTTAAGCAATACAATTAAAAATGCTTATAAAACATAAACCAAACGTTGGAGGTGGTCATTTCTTCATGCGCAGTGATAAACTCGGCACTCTAAAGCACCCGAGAGCGTTTTTTTCGATGCCAACCTAACCAGAGTGACGGGAGCGGCACAATTCAGAAAAAGCGCTCAGCTCGCCGAGAAAATGCGATTTAAGCAATAAAATTAAAAATGCTTATAAAACATAAACCAAACGTTGGAGGTGGTCATTTCTTCATGCGCAGTGATAAACTCGGCACTCTAAAGCACCCGAGAGCGTTTTTTTCGATGCCAACCTAACCAGAGTGACGGGAGCGGCACAATTCAGAAAAAGTGCTCAGCTCGCCGAGAAAATGCGATTTAAGCAATAAAATTAAAAATGCTTATAAAACATAAACCAAACGTTGGAGGTGGTCATTTCTCCATGCGCAGTGAATAACTCGGCACTCTAAAGCAGCCGAGAGCGTTTTTTTCGATGCCAACCTAACCAGAGTGACGGGAGCGGCACAATTCAGAAAAAGTGCTCAGCTCGCCGAGAAAATGCGATTTAAGCAATAAAATTAAAAATGCTTATAAAACATAAACCGAACGTTGGAGGTGGTCATTTCTTAATGCGCAGTAATAAACTCGGCACTCTAAAGCACCCGTGAGCGTTTTTTTCGATGCCAACCTAACCAGAGTGACGGGAGCGGCACAATTCAGAAAAAGTGCTCAGCTCGCCGAGAAAATGCGATTTAAGTAATAAAATTAAAAATGCTTATAAAACATAAACCAAACGTTGGAGGTGGTCATTTCTTAATGCGCAGTAATAAACTCGGCACTCTAAAGCACCCGAGAGCGTTTTTTTCGATGCCAACCTAACCAGAGTGACGGGAGCGGCACAATTCAGAAAAAGCGCTCAGCTCGCCGAGAAAATGCGATTTAAGCAATAAAATTAAAAATGCTTATAAAACATAAACCAAACGTTGGAGGTGGTCATTTCTTCATGCGCAGTGATAAACTCGGCACTCTAAAGCACCCGAGAGTGTTTTTTTCGATGCCAACCTAACCAGAGTGACGGGAGCGGCACAATTCAGAAAAAGTGCTCAGCTCGCCGAGAAAATGCGATTTAAGCAATAAAATTAAAAATGCTTATAAAACATAAACCAAACGTTGGAGGTGGTCATTTCTTCATGCGCAGTGATAAACTCGGCACTCTAAAGCACCCGAGAGCGTTTTTTTCGATGCCAACCTAACCAGAGTTACGGGAGCGGCACAATTCAGAAAAAGCGCTCAGCTCGCCGAGAAAATGCGATTTAAGCAATAAAATTAAAAATGCTTATAAAACATAAACCAAACGTTGGAGGTGGTCATTTCTTCATGCGCAGTGATAAACTCGGCACTCTAAAGCACCCGAGAGCGTTTTTTTCGATGCCAACCTAACCAGAGTGACGGGAGCGGCACAATTCAGAAAAAGCGCTCAGCTCGCCGAGAAAATGCGATTTAAGCAATAAAATTAAAAATGCTTATAAAACATAAACCAAACGTTGGAGGTGGTCATTTCTCCATGCGCAGTGAATAACTCGGCACTCTAAAGCAGCCGAGAGCGTTTTTTTCGATGCCAACCTAACCAGAGTGACGGGAGCGGCACAATTCAGAAAAAGTGCTCAGCTCGCCGAGAAAATGCGATTTAAGCAATAAAATTAAAAATGCTTATAAAACATAAACCAAACGTTGGAGGTGGTCATTTCTTAATGCGCAGTAATAAACTCGACACTCTAAAGCACCCGTGAGCGTTTTTTTCGATGCCAACCTAACCAGAGTGACGGGAGCGGCACAATTCAGAAAAAGTGCTCAGCTCGCCGAGAAAATGCGATTTAAGCAATAAAATTAAAAATGCTTATAAAACATAAACCAAACGTTGGAGGTGGTCATTTCTTAATGCGCAGTAATAAACTCGGCACTCTAAAGCACCCGAGAGCGTTTTTTTCGATGCCAACCTAACCAGAGTGACGGGAGCGGCACAATTCAGAAAAAGCGCTCAGCTCGCCGAGAAAATGCGATTTAAGCAATAAAATTAAAAATGCTTATAAAACATAAACCAAACGTTGGAGGTGGTCATTTCTTCATGCGCAGTGATAAACTCGGCACTCTAAAGCACCCGAGAGTGTTTTTTTCGATGCCAACCTAACCAGAGTGACGGGAGCGGCACAATTCAGAAAAAGTGCTCAGCTCGCCGAGAAAATGCGATTTAAGCAATAAAATTAAAAATGCTTATAAAACATAAACCAAACGTTGGAGGTGGTCATTTCTTCATGCGCAGTGATAAACTCGGCACTCTAAAGCACCCGAGAGCGTTTTTTTCGATGCCAACCTAACCAGAGTGACGGGAGCGGCACAATTCAGAAAAAGTGCTCAGCTCGCCGAGAAAATGCGATTCAAGCAATAAAATTAAAAATGCTTATTAAACATAAACCAAACGTTGGAGGTGGTCATTTCTTCATGCGCAGTGAATAACTCGGCACTCTAAAGCACCCGAGAGCGTTTTTTTCGATGCCAACCTAACCAGAGTGACGGGAGCGGCACAATTCAGAAAAAGTGCTCAGCTCGCCGAGAAAATGCGATTTAAGCAATAAAATTAAAAATGCTTATAAAACGTAAACCAAACGTTGGAGGTGGTCATTTCTTAATGCGCAGTAATAAACTCGGCACTCTAAAGCACCCGAGAGCGTTTTTTTCGATGCCAACCTAACCAGAGTGACGGGAGCGGCACAATTTAGAAAAAGTGCTCAGCTCGCCGAGAAAATGCGATTTAAGCAATAAAATTAAAAATGCTTATAAAACATAAACCAAACGTTGGAGGTGGTCATTTCTTAATGCGCAGTAATAAACTCGGCACTCTAAAGCACCCGAGAGCGTTTTTTTCGATGCCAACCTAACCAGAGTGACGGGAGCGGCACAATTCAGAAAAAGCGCTCAGCTCGCCGAGAAAATGCGATTTAAGCAATAAAATTAAAAATGCTTATAAAACATAAACCAAACGTTGGAGGTGGTCATTTCTTCATGCGCAGTGATAAACTCGGCACTCTAAAGCACCCGAGAGCGTTTTTTTCGATGCCAACCTAACCAGAGTGACGGGAGCGGCACAATTCAGAAAAAGTGCTCAGCTCGCCGAGAAAATGCTATTTAAGCAATAAAATTAAAAATGCTTATAAAACATAAACCAAACGTTGGAGGTGGTCATTTCTTCATGCGCAGTGATAAACTCGGCACTCTAAAGCACCCGAGAGCGTTTTTTTCGATGCCAACCTAACCAGAGTGACGGGAGCGGCACAATTCAGAAAAAGTGCTCAGCTCGCCGAGAAAATGCGATTCAAGCAATAAAATTAAAAATGCTTATTAAACATAAACCAAACGTTGGAGGTGGTCATTTCTTCATGCGCAGTGAATAACTCGGCACTCTAAAGCACCCGAGAGCGTTTTTTTCGATGCCAACCTAACCAGAGTGACGGGAGCGGCACAATTCAGAAAAAGTGCTCAGCTCGCCGAGAAAATGCGATTTAAGCAATAAAATTAAAAATGCTTATAAAACATAAACCAAACGTTGGAGGTGGTCATTTCTTAATGCGCAGTAATAAACTCGGCACTCTAAAGCACCCGAGAGCGTTTTTTTCGATGCCAACCTAACCAGAGTGACGGGAGCGGCACAATTCAGAAAAAGTGCTCAGCTCGCCGAGAAAATGCGATTTAAGCAATAAAATTAAAAATGCTTATAAAACATAAATCAAACGTTGGAGGTGGTCATTTCTTAATGCGCAGTAATAAACTCGGCACTCTAAAGCACCCGAGAGCGTTTTTTTCGATGCCAACCTAACCAGAGTGACGGGAGCGGCACAATTCAGAAAAAGTGCTCAGCTCGCCGAGAAAATGCGATTTAAGCAATAAAATTAAAAATGCTTATAAAACATAAACCAAACGTTGGAGGTGGTCATTTCTTAATGCGCAGTAATAAACTCGGCACTCTAAAGCACCCGAGAGCGTTTTTTTCGATGCCAACCTAACCAGAGTGACGGGAGCGGCACAATTCAGAAAAAGTGCTCAGCTCGCCGAGAAAATGCGATTTAAGCAATAAAATTAAAAATGCTTATTAAACATAAACCAAACGTTGGAGGTGGTCATTTCTTCATGCGCAGTGAATAACTCGGCACTCTAAAGCACCCGAGAGCGTTTTTTTCGATGCCAACCTAACCAGAGTGACGGGAGCGGCACAATTCAGAAAAAGCGCTCAGCTCGCCGAGAAAATGCGATTTAAGCAATAAAATTAAAAATGCTTATTAAACATAAACCAAACATTGGAGGTGGTCATTTCTTCATGCGCAGTGAATAACTCGGCACTCTAAAGCACCCGAGAGCGTTTTTTTCGATGCCAACCTAACCAGAGTGACGGGAGCGGCACAATTCAGAAAAAGCGCTCAGCTCGCCGAGAAAATGCGATTTAAGCAATAAAATTAAAAATGCTTATAAAACATAAACCAAACGTTGGAGGTGGTCATTTCTTCATGCGCAGTGATAAACTCGGCACTCTAAAGCACCCGAGAGCGTTTTTTTCGATGCCAACCTAACCAGAGTGACGGGAGCGGCACAATTCAGAAAAAGTGCTCAGCTCGCCGAGAAAATGCGATTTAAGCAATAAAATTAAAAATGCTTATAAAACATAAACCAAACGTTGGAGGTGGTCATTTCTTCATGCGCAGTGAATAACTCGGCACTCTAAAGCACCCGAGAGCGTTTTTTTCGATGCCAACCTAACCAGAGTGACGGGAGCGGCACAATTCAGAAAAAGTGCTCAGCTCGCCGAGAAAATGCGATTTAAGCAATAAAATTAAAAATGCTTATAAAACATAAACCAAACGTTGGAGGTGGTCATTTCTTAATGCGCAGTAATAAACTCGGCACTCTAAAGCACCCGAGAGCGTTTTTTTCGATGCCAACCTAACCAGAGTGACGGGAGCGGCACAATTCAGAAAAAGTGCTCAGCTCGCCGAGAAAATGCGATTTAAGCAATAAAATTAAAAATGCTTATAAAACATAAACCAAACGTTGGAGGTGGTCATTTCTTAATGCGCAGTAATAAACTCGGCACTCTAGAGCACCCGAGAGCGTTTTTTTCGATGCCAACCTAACCAGAGTGACGGGAGCGGCACAATTCAGAAAAAGTGCTCAGCTCGCCGAGAAAATGCGATTTAAGCAATAAAATTAAAAATGCTTATAAAACATAAACCAAACGTTGGAAGTGGTCATTTCTTCATGCGCAGTGATAAACTCGGCACTCTAAAGCACCCGAGAGCGTTTTTTTCGATGCCAACCTAACCAGAGTTACGGGAGCGGCACAATTCAGAAAAAGCGCTCAGCTCGCCGAGAAAATGCGATTTAAGCAATAAAATTAAAAATGCTTATAAAACATAAACCAAACGTTGGAGGTGGTCATTTCTTCATGCGCAGTGATAAACTCGGCACTCTAAAGCACCCGAGAGCGTTTTTTTCGATGCCAACCTAACCAGAGTGACGGGAGCGGCACAATTCAGAAAAAGCGCTCAGCTCGCCGAGAAAATGCGATTTAAGCAATAAAATTAAAAATGCTTATAAAACATAAACCAAACGTTGGAGGTGGTCATTTCTTAATGCGCAGTAATAAACTCGGCACTCTAAAGCACCCGAGAGCGTTTTTTTTGATGCCAACCTAACCAGAGTGACGGGAGCGGCACAATTCAGAAAAAGTGCTCAGCTCGCCGAGAAAATGCGATTTAAGCAATAAAATTAAAAATGCTTATAAAACATAAACCAAACGTTGGAGGTGGTCATTTCTCAATGCGCAGTAATAAACTCGGCACTCTAAAGCACCCGAGAGCGTTTTTTTCGATGCCAACCTAACCAGAGTGACGGGAGCGGCACAATTCAGAAAAAGTGCTCAGCTCGCCGAGAAAATGCGATTTAAGCAATAAAATTAAAAATGCTTATAAAACATAAACCAAACGTTGGAGGTGGTCATTTCTTAATGCGCAGTAATAAACTCGGCACTCTAAAGCACCCGAGAGCGTTTTTTTCGATGCCAACCTAACCAGAGTGACGGGAGCGGCACAATTCAGAAAAAGCGCTCAGCTCGCCGAGAAAATGCGATTTAAGCAATAAAATTAAAAATGCTTATAAAACATAAACCAAACGTTGGAGGTGGTCATTTCCTAATGCGCAGTAATAAACTCGGCACTCTAAAGCACCCGAGAGCGTTTTTTTCGATGCCAACCTAACCAGAGTGACGGGAGCGGCACAATTCAGAAAAAGTGCTCAGCTCGCCGAGAAAATGCGATTTAAGCAATAAAATTAAAAATGCTTATTAAACATAAACCAAACGTTGGAGGTGGTCATTTCTTCATGCGCAGTGAATAACTCGGCACTCTAAAGCACCCGAGAGCGTTTTTTTCGATGCCAACCTAACCAGAGTGACGGGAGCGGCACAATTCAGAAAAAGTGCTCAGCTCGCCGAGAAAATGCGATTTAAGCAATAAAATTAGAAATGCTTATAAAACATAAACCAAACGTTGGAAGTGGTCATTTCTTCATGCGCAGTGATAAACTCGGCACTCTAAAGCACCCGAGAGCGTTTTTTTCGATGCCAACCTAACCAGAGTTACGGGAGCGGCACAATTCAGAAAAAGCGCTCAGCTCGCCGAGAAAATGCGATTTAAGCAATAAAATTAAAAATGCTTATAAAACATAAACCAAACGTTGGAGGTGGTCATTTCTTCATGCGCAGTGATAAACTCGGCACTCTAAAGCACCCGAGAGCGTTTTTTTCGATGCCAACCTAACCAGAGTGACGGGAGCGGCACAATTCAGAAAAAGCGCTCAGCTCGCCGAGAAAATGCGATTTAAGCAATAAAATTAAAAATGCTTATAAAACATAAACCAAACGTTGGAGGTGGTCATTTCCTAATGCGCAGTAATAAACTCGGCACTCTAAAGCACCCGAGAGCGTTTTTTTCGATGCCAACCTAACCAGAGTGACGGGAGCGGCACAATTCAGAAAAAGTGCTCAGCTCGCCGAGAAAATGCGATTTAAGCAATAAAATTAAAAATGCTTATAAAACATAAACCAAACGTTGGAGGTGGTCATTTCTTCATGCGCAGTGATAAAGTCGGCACTCTAAAGCACCCGAGAGCGTTTTTTTCGATGCCAACCTAACCAGAGTGACGGGAGCGGCACAATTCAGAAAAAGTGCTCAGCTCGCCGAGAAAATGCGATTTAAGCAATAAAATTAAAAATACTTATAAAACATAAACCAAACGTTGGAGGTGGTCATTTCTTCATGCGCAGTGATAAACTCGGCACTCTAAAGCACCCGAGAGCGTTTTTTTCGATGCCAACCTAACCAGAGTGACGGGAGCGGCACAATTCAGAAAAATTGCTCAGCTCGCCGAGAAAATGCGATTTAAGCAATACAATTAAAAATGCTTATAAAACATAAACCAAACGTTGGAGGTGGTCATTTCTTCATGCGCAGTGAATAACTCGGCACTCTAAAGCACCCGAGAGCGTTTTTTTCGATGCCAACCTAACCAGAGTGACGGGAGCGGCACAATTCAGAAAAAGTGCTCAGCTCGCCGAGAAAATGCGATTTAAGCAATAAAATTAAAAATGCTTATAAAACATAAACCAAACGTTGGAGGTGGTCATTTCTTAATGCGCAGTAATAAACTCGGCACTCTAAAGCACCCGAGAGCGTTTTTTTCAATGCCAACCTAACCAGAGTGACGGGAGCGGCACAATTCAGAAAAAGTGCTCAGCTCGCCGAGAAAATGCGATTTAAGCAATAAAATTAAAAATGCTTATAAAACATAAACCAAACGTTGGAGGTGGTCATTTCTTAATGCGCAGTAATAAACTCGGCACTCTAGAGCACCCGAGAGCGTTTTTTTCGATGCCAACCTAACCAGAGTGACGGGAGCGGCACAATTCAGAAAAAGTGCTCAGCTCGCCGAGAAAATGCGATTTAAGCAATAAAATTAAAAATGCTTATAAAACATAAACCAAACGTTGGAGGTGGTCATTTCTTAATGCGCAGTAATAAACTCGGCACTCTAAAGCACCCGAGAGCGTTTTTTTCGATGCCAACCTAACCAGAGTGACGGGAGCGGCACAATTCAGAAAAAGCGCTCAGCTCGCCGAGAAAATGCGATTTAAGCAATAAAATTAAAAATGCTTATAAAACATAAACCAAACGTTGGAGGTGGTCATTTCCTAATGCGCAGTAATAAACTCGGCACTCTAAAGCACCCGAGAGCGTTTTTTTCGATGCCAACCTAACCAGAGTGACGGGAGCGGCACAATTCAGAAAAAGTGCTCAGCTCGCCGAGAAAATGCGATTTAAGCAATAAAATTAAAAATGCTTATTAAACATAAACCAAACGTTGGAGGTGGTCATTTCTTCATGCGCAGTGAATAACTCGGCACTCTAAAGCACCCGAGAGCGTTTTTTTCGATGCCAACCTAACCAGAGTGACGGGAGCGGCACAATTCAGAAAAAGCGCTCAGCTCGCCGAGAAAATGCGATTTAAGCAATAAAATTAAAAATGCTTATAAAACATAAACCAAACGTTGGAGGTGGTCATTTCTTCATGCGCAGTGAATAACTCGGCACTCTAAAGCACCCGAGAGCGTTTTTTTCGATGCCAAGTGACGGGAGCGGCACAATTCAGAAAAAGTGCTCAGCTCGCCGAGAAAATGCGATTTAAGCAATAAAATTAAAAATGCTTATAAAACATAAACCAAACGTTGGAGGTGGTCATTTCTTAATGCGCAGTAATAAACTCGGCACTCTAAAGCACCCGAGAGCGTTTTTTTCGATGCCAACCTAACCAGAGTGACGCGAGCGGCACAATTCAGAAAAAGTGCTCAGCTCGCCGAGAAAATGCGATTTAAGCAATAAAATTAAAAATGCTTATAAAACATAAACCAAACGTTGGAGGTGGTCATTTCTTAATGCGCAGTAATAAACTTGGCACTCTAAAGCACCCGAGAGCGTTTTTTTCGATGCCAACCTAACCAGAGTGACGGGAGCGGCACAATTCAGAAAAAGTGCTCAGCTCGCCGAGAAAATGCGATTTAAGCAATAAAATTAAAAATGCTTATAAAACATAAACCAAACGTTGGAGGTGGTCATTTCTTAATGCGCAGTAATAAACTCGGCACTCTAAATCACCCGAGAGCGTTTTTTTCGATGCCAACCTAACCAGAGTGACGGGAGCGGCACAATTCAGAAAAAGTGCTCAGCTCGCCGAGAAAATGCGATTTAAGCAATAAAATTAAAAATGCTTATTAAACATAAACCAAACGTTGGAGGTGGTCATTTCTTCATGCGCAGTGAATAACTCGGCACTCTAAAGCACCCGATAGCGTTTTTTTCGATGCCAACCTAACCAGAGTGACGGGAGCGGCACAATTCAGAAAAAGTGCTCAGCTCGCCGAGAAAATGCGATTTAAGCAATAAAATTAAAAATGCTTATAAAACATAAACCAAACGTTGGAGGTGGTCATTTCTTAATGCGCAGTAATAAACTCGGCACTCTAAAGCACCCGAGAGCGTTTTTTTCGATGCCAACCTAACCAGAGTGACGCGAGCGGCACAATTCAGAAAAAGTGCTCAGCTCGCCGAGAAAATGCGATTTAAGCAATAAAATTAAAAATGCTTATAAAACATAAACCAAACGTTGGAGGTGGTCATTTCTTAATGCGCAGTAATAAACTCGGCACTCTAAAGCACCCGAGAGCGTTTTTTTCGATGCCAACCTAACCAGAGTGACGGGAGCGGCACAATTCAGAAAAAGCGCTCAGCTCGCCGAGAAAATGCGATTTAAGCAATAAAATTAAAAATGCTTATAAAACATAAACCAAACGTTGGAGGTGGTCATTTCTTCATGCGCAGTGATAAACTCGGCACTCTAAAGCACCCGAGAGCGTTTTTTTCGATGCCAACCTAACCAGAGTGACGGGAGCGGCACAATTCAGAAAAAGTGCTCAGCTCGCCGAGAAAATGCGATTTAAGCAATAAAATTAAAAATGCTTATAAAACATAAACCAAACGTTGGAGGTGGTCATTTCTTCATGCGCAGTGATAAACTCGGCACTCTAAAGCACCCGAGAGCGTTTTTTTCGATGCCAACCTAACCAGAGTGACGGGAGCGGCACAATTCAGAAAAAGTGCTCAGCTCGCCGAGAAAATGCGATTCAAGCAATAAAATAAAAAATGCTTATTAAACATAAACCAAACGTTGGAGGTGGTCATTTCTTCATGCGCAGTGAATAACTCGGCACTCTAAAGCACCCGAGAGCGCTTTTTTCGATGCCAACCTAACCAGAGTGACGGGAGCGGCACAATTCAGAAAAAGTGCTCAGCTCGCCGAGAAAATGCGATTTAAGCAATAAAATTAAAAATGCTTATAAAACATAAATCAAACGTTGGAGGTGGTCATTTCTTAATGCGCAGTAATAAACTCGGCACTCTAAAGCACCCGAGAGCGTTTTTTTCGATGCCAACCTAACCAGAGTGACGGGAGCGGCACAATTCAGAAAAAGTGCTCAGCTCGCCGAGAAAATGCGATTTAAGCAATAAAATTAAAAATGCTTATAAAACATAAACCAAACGTTGGAGGTGGTCATTTCTTAATGCGCAGTAATAAACTCGGCACTCTAAAGCACCCGAGAGCGTTTTTTTCGATGCCAACCTAACCAGAGTGACGGGAGCGGCACAATTCAGAAAAAGTGCTCAGCTCGCCGAGAAAATGCGATTTAAGCAATAAAATTAAAAATGCTTATAAAACATAAACCAAACGTTGGAGGTGGTCATTTCTTAATGCGCAGTAATAAACTCGGCACTCTAGAGCACCCGAGAGCGTTTTTTTCGATGCCAACCTAACCAGAGTGACGGGAGCGGCACAATTCAGAAAAAGTGCTCAGCTCGCCGAGAAAATGCGATTTAAGCAATAAAATTAAAAATGCTTATAAAACATAAACCAAACGTTGGAAGTGGTCATTTCTTCATGCGCAGTGATAAACTCGGCACTCTAAAGCACCCGAGAGCGTTTTTTTCGATGCCAACCTAACCAGAGTTACGGGAGCGGCACAATTCAGAAAAAGCGCTCAGCTCGCCGAGAAAATGCGATTTAAGCAATAAAATTAAAAATGCTTATAAAACATAAACCAAACGTTGGAGGTGGTCATTTCTTCATGCGCAGTGATAAACTCGGCACTCTTAAGCACCCGAGAGCGTTTTTTTCGATGCCAACCTAACCAGAGTGACGGGAGCGGCACAATTCAGAAAAAGCGCTCAGCTCGCCGAGAAAATGCGATTTAAGCAATAAAATTAAAAATGCTTATAAAACATAAACAAAACGTTGGAGGTGGTCATTTCTTAATGCGCAGTAATAAACTCGGCACTCTATAGCACCCGAGAGCGTTTTTTTCGATGCCAACCTAACCAGAGTGACGGGAGCGGCACAATTCAGAAAAAGTGCTCAGCTCGCCGAGAAAATGCGATTTAAGCAATAAAATTAAAAATGCTTATAAAACATAAACCAAACGTTGGAGGTGGTCATTTCTCAATGCGCAGTAATAAACTCGGCACTCTAAAGCACCCGAGAGCGTTTTTTTCGATGCCAACCTAACCAGAGTGACGGGAGCGGCACAATTCAGAAAAAGTGCTCAGCTCGCCGAGAAAATGCGATTTAAGCAATAAAATTAAAAATGCTTATAAAACATAAACCAAACGTTGGAGGTGGTCATTTCTTAATGCGCAGTAATAAACTCGGCACTCTAAAGCACCCGAGAGCGTTTTTTTCGATGCCAACCTAACCAGAGTGACGGGAGCGGCACAATTCAGAAAAAGCGCTCAGCTCGCCGAGAAAATGCGATTTAAGCAATAAAATTAAAAATGCTTATAAAACATAAACCAAACGTTGGAGGTGGTCATTTCCTAATGCGCAGTAATAAACTCGGCACTCTAAAGCACCCGAGAGCGTTTTTTTCGATGCCAACCTAACCAGAGTGACGGGAGCGGCACAATTCAGAAAAAGTGCTCAGCTCGCCGAGAAAATGCGATTTAAGCAATAAAATTAAAAATGCTTATTAAACATAAACCAAACGTTGGAGGTGGTCATTTCTTCATGCGCAGTGAATAACTCGGCACTCTAAAGCACCCGAGAGCGTTTTTTTCGATGCCAACCTAACCAGAGTGACGGGAGCGGCACAATTCAGAAAAAGCGCTCAGCTCGCCGAGAAAATGCGATTTAAGCAATAAAATTAAAAAAGCTTATAAAACATAAACCAAACGTTGGAGGTGGTCATTTCTTCATGCGCAGTGAATAACTCGGCACTCTAAAGCACCCGAGAGCGTTTTTTTCGATGCCAAGTGACGGGAGCGGCACAATTCAGAAAAAGTGCTCAGCTCGCCGAGAAAATGCGATTTAAGCAATAAAATTAAAAATGCTTATAAAACATAAACCAAACGTTGGAGGTGGTCATTTCTTAATGCGCAGTAATAAACTCGGCACTCTAAAGCACCCGAGAGCGTTTTTTTCGATGCCAACCTAACCAGAGTGACGGGAGCGGCACAATTCAGAAAAAGTGCTCAGCTCGCCGAGAAAATGCGATTTAAGCAATAAAATTAAAAATGCTTATAAAACATAAACCAAACGTTGGAGGTGGTCATTTCTTAATGCGCAGTAATAAACTCGGCACTCTAAAGCACCCGAGAGCGTTTTTTTCGATGCCAACCTAACCAGAGTGACGGGAGCGGCACAATTCAGAAAAAGTGCTCAGCTCGCCGAGAAAATGCGATTTAAGCAATAAAATTAAAAATGCTTATAAAACATAAACCAAACGTTGGAGGTGGTCATTTCTTAATGCGCAGTAATAAACTCGGCACTCTTAAGCACCCGAGAGCGTTTTTTTCGATGCCAACCTAACCAGAGTGACGGGAGCGGCACAATTCAGAAAAAGCGCTCAGCTCGCCGAGAAAATGCGATTTAAGCAATAAAATTAAAAATGCTTATAAAACATAAACCAAACGTTGGAGGTGGTCATTTCTTCATGCGCAGTGATAAACTCGGCACTCTAAAGCACCCGAGAGCGTTTTTTTCGATGCCAACCTAACCAGAGTGACGGGAGCGGCACAATTCAGAAAAAGCGCTCAGCTCGCCGAGAAAATGCGATTTAAGCAATAAAATTAAAAATGCTTATAAAACATAAACCAAACGTTGGAGGTGGTCATTTCTTCATGCGCAGTGAATAACTCGGCACTCTAAAGCACCCGAGAGCGTTTTTTTCGATGCCAACCTAACCAGAGTGACGGGAGCGGCACAATTCAGAAAAAGCGCTCAGCTCGCCGAGAAAATGCGATTTAAGCAATAAAATTAAAAATGCTTATAAAACATAAACCAAACGTTGGAGGTGGTCATTTCTTAATGCGCAGTGATAAACTCGGCACTCTAAAGCACCCGAGAGCGTTTTTTTCGATGCCAACCTAACCAGAGTGACGGGAGCGGCACAATTCAGAAAAAGTGCTCAGCTCGCCGAGAAAATGCGATTTAAGCAATAAAATTAAAAATGCTTATAAAACATAAACCAAACGTTGGAGGTGGTCATTTCTTCATGCGCAGTGATAAACTCGGCACTCTAAAGCACCCGAGAGCGTTTTTTTCGATGCCAACCTAACCAGAGTGACGGGAGCGGCACAATTCAGAAAAAGTGCTCAGCTCGCCGAGAAAATGCGATTCAAGCAATAAAATAAAAAATGCTTATTAAACATAAACCAAACGTTGGAGGTGGTCATTTCTTCATGCGCAGTGAATAACTCGGCACTCTAAAGCACCCGAGAGCGTTTTTTTCGATGCCAACCTAACCAGAGTGACGGGAGCGGCACAATTCAGAAAAAGTGCTCAGCTCGCCGAGAAAATGCGATTTAAGCAATAAAATTAAAAATGCTTATAAAACATAAATCAAACGTTGGAGGTGGTCATTTCTTAATGCGCAGTAATATACTCGGCACTCTAAAGCACCCGAGAGCGTTTTTTTCGATGCCAACCTAACCAGAGTGACGGGAGCGGCACAATTCAGAAAAAGTGCTCAGCTCGCCGAGAAAATGCGATTTAAGCAATAAAATTAAAAATGCTTATAAAACATAAACCAAACGTTGGAGGTGGTCATTTCTTAATGCGCAGTAATAAACTCGGCACTCTAAAGCACCCGAGAGCGTTTTTTTCGATGCCAACCTAACCAGAGTGACGGGAGCGGCACAATTCAGAAAAAGTGCTCAGCTCGCCGAGAAAATGCGATTTAAGCAATAAAATTAAAAATGCTTATTAAACATAAACCAAACGTTGGAGGTGGTCATTTCTTCATGCGCAGTGAATAACTCGGCACTCTAAAGCACCCGAGAGCGTTTTTTTCGATGCCAACCTAACCAGAGTGACGGGAGCGGCACAATTCAGAAAAAGTGCTCAGCTCGCCGAGAAAATGCGATTTAAGCAATAAAATTAAAAATGCTTATAAAACATAAACCAAACGTTGGAGGTGGTCATTTCTTCATGCGCAGTGAATAACTCGGCACTCTAAAGCACCCGAGAGCGTTTTTTTCGATGCCAACCTAACCAGAGTGACGGGAGCGGCACAATTCAGAAAAAGTGCTCAGCTCGCCGAGAAAATGCGATTTAAGCAATAAAATTAAAAATGCTTATAAAACATAAACCAAACGTTGGAGGTGGTCATTTCTTAATGCGCAGTAATAAACTCGGCACTCTAAAGCACCCGAGAGCGTTTTTTTCGATGCCAACCTAACCAGAGTGACGGGAGCGGCACAATTCAGAAAAAGTGCTCAGCTCGCCGAGAAAATGCGATTTAAGCAATAAAATTAAAAATGCTTATAAAACATAAACCAAACGTTGGAGGTGGTCATTTCTTAATGCGCAGTAATAAACTCGGCACTCTAGAGCACCCGAGAGCGTTTTTTTCGATGCCAACCTAACCAGAGTGACGGGAGCGGCACAATTCAGAAAAAGTGCTCAGCTCGCCGAGAAAATGCGATTTAAGCAATAAAATTAAAAATGCTTATAAAACATAAACCAAACGTTGGAAGTGGTCATTTCTTCATGCGCAGTGATAAACTCGGCACTCTAAAGCACCCGAGAGCGTTTTTTTCGATGCCAACCTAACCAGAGTTACGGGAGCGGCACAATTCAGAAAAAGCGCTCAGCTCGCCGAGAAAATGCGATTTAAGCAATAAAATTAAAAATGCTTATAAAACATAAACCAAACGTTGGAGGTGGTCATTTCTTCATGCGCAGTGATAAACTCGGCACTCTAAAGCACCCGAGAGCGTTTTTTTCGATGCCAACCTAACCAGAGTGACGGGAGCGGCACAATTCAGAAAAAGCGCTCAGCTCGCCGAGAAAATGCGATTTAAGCAATAAAATTAAAAATGCTTATAAAACATAAACCAAACGTTGGAGGTGGTCATTTCTTAATGCGCAGTAATAAACTCGGCACTCTAAAGCACCCGAGAGCGTTTTTTTCGATGCCAACCTAACCAGAGTGACGGGAGCGGCACAATTCAGAAAAAGTGCTCAGCTCGCCGAGAAAATGCGATTTAAGCAATAAAATTAAAAATGCTTATAAAACATAAACCAAACGTTGGAGGTGGTCATTTCTCAATGCGCAGTAATAAACTCGGCACTCTAAAGCACCCGAGAGCGTTTTTTTCGATGCCAACCTAACCAGAGTGACGGGAGCGGCACAATTCAGAAAAAGTGCTCAGCTCGCCGAGAAAATGCGATTTAAGCAATAAAATTAAAAATGCTTATAAAACATAAACCAAACGTTGGAGGTGGTCATTTCTTAATGCGCAGTAATAAACTCGGCACTCTAAAGCACCCGAGAGCGTTTTTTTCGATGCCAACCTAACCAGAGTGACGGGAGCGGCACAATTCAGAAAAAGCGCTCAGCTCGCCGAGAAAATGCGATTTAAGCAATAAAATTAAAAATGCTTATAAAACATAAACCAAACGTTGGAGGTGGTCATTTCCTAATGCACAGTAATAAACTCGGCACTCTAAAGCACCCGAGAGCGTTTTTTTCGATGCCAACCTAACCAGAGTGACGGGAGCGGCACAATTCAGAAAAAGTGCTCAGCTCGCCGAGAAAGGGTTAGGGTTAGGGTTAGGGTTAGGGTTAGGGTTAGGGTTAGGGTTAGGGTTAGGGTTAGGGTTAGGTTTCTGAGGTTATCTCGCTACACATTCCCCAAAGGATCCGCCGATCCAGTTGGTTAGATAGAAGGCAGCGGAGGGCACAGGCCGACGCATGTCTCCGTCAGTAAACCTCACCGTATCAAGGTCGCATTAATGTTGGAGTGGGTACGAAGGCCGGCGAAGTGAAAGTGCACCTCAACCAGAACCTCCCCCGAGTAGCTGAGGCGCTACCCAGGTCTTCGGCCTGCAAGATGGGAAAAACAGTGAAAAGCGACAGAAAAGTACAGACCTACAAGACTACCCTTGCCTTAAATACCAGACCACCCTTGTCTTAAATTGTGTCTAATTCAAAATTGTGGTTGAACTAATAAAAAAATGTTTTACATCTATTTTTTTTTAAAAAAATCAACTGTTTTGTTTAGAAAGGGTCCCATTAAGTCATCATTGTTGTGGGTAATTTGAACGTCAAAATTTTGTAGACACCTCATCAGTAGTGGACCTTGGGGTCACAGAGTGTTTCGGCCATTACCACAAGACACCCTCGCCCAAGGGAGGCCCCGCCGGGGTGGATCAAGCCCCGAAGTGTGTCTACCTCGTCAATTGAAATTTCAGTTATCTGTCCAGTCAACTGTCTAGCTTTAACGCCGACAGAGTAGATCAATTGGTCCGTCTGTTGGATATATTGAAAGTTTAGCTATTAGTTTTATAACTTTTGGTTTATTTTTGTTTCCGTTTGTCCTTATCATTTAATTTTTAGGCATTTATTGCATAGTTGGGATTGCTAACCTTTCTTTGATAATGGAACAAATACAAAATGGATGCATATTACCTTGTGGGGGGGATCCCTTGCCAGCGCCACTCTCTCAAGTCACGGAGCCACTACCAATCGCCCACTCCCATGAGCCTCAGCTAAGTATCATGGCGGCTCTCGTCAAACCATCACATGTCAAAAAATTGATAAGAGCCGAATAAAGTCCGATTGAAAACATTAGTATTGTTGAAATGTATTTGTCGGGCTCCTTTATCCATCATTTTAATCCATAACGATGATAAATTTCCCAATTTTAAATCGCATTACGCGGACCGTCACTGAAATAAGTAAGAGCGAACCAAAACTACCCATGAGCCCCTGCTAGCTAGCCTATTATTTTATCGTTTACCACGTTGTCAAAATTCCAACTCGCAGAGCGCCCAGCCCACTCCCCCCCAACCCCACGCCACCGTCCAAGCGCGCCGCCTGCTCACTTTAAACCGTGAATTAAATCTCGAACGTCAATTACAACGTATTTCCGGAATGAACTCTTGTTAGCCGTGCAGCCGTTAACATAGCATTAGCAAAAAGGAAGTACCCACAAGCCCAGTGCTGTGTCATGGCAATTCCGGCAAACACTAACACTCTCAAAGTTACCCAAATAAACCGCTAAGACTCGAGTAAACTTCGATTCAATGCCTTGGTACTTCCCAAATGTGTCGCCCGGCTTCATTTATTCGTGAATTTGATCCCTAACTTTCAAAGTTTTGCATATATGGAATGGAATCCTTTTACCCGTATTGTAGCTAATCGGAGCATTAGCCAACCGGAAGTACCCATAAGCCCCCGCGGCGCGTCATAGAGGCTCCCTGTAAACAATAACATTAATAAAATCGCCCCACAAAATGATGATAATCGAATAAAAATCGATTTGAATAGTTTAATCGTGCTAACCCGGTCAATTCTATCCGTCAACTCCTCCCCAACAACAATAACACTGCAATAGCTAGAAAATAAAGAGAGAGAGAGAGAGAGCAAGAGCAAGAAGAAAAGAGAGCACAAGATGAAGAAAGAGAGCACACGAGAGAGAGCAAGAGGGCCAAAAAGGGTGAGAGGGAGAAGGAGAGCGCAAGAGGGAGAAAGAGAGCACATGAGGGAGAAAGAAAGCGCCAGAGAGAGAGAGAGAAAGAGAGAGAGAGAGAGAGAGAGAGCAAGAGGGCCAAAGAGAGGGAGAAAGAGAACGCAAGAGGGAGAACGAGAGTGCAAGAGTGTGAGAGAGCGAGAGAGAGAGAGAGAGAGAGAGAGAGGGTTACGGTTAGGGTTAGGATAAGGTTTAGGGTTAGTTAGAGAGAGTGAGCGAGAGAGAGAGAGAGAGAGAGAGAGGGTTAGGGTTAGGATAAAGGTTACGGTTAGGGTTAGAGAGAGAGAGAGACACACCGAAAAAAAAGAGAGAGAGCAAGAGGGCCAAAGAGAGCAAGAAGGAGAAAGAGAGCGCCAGAGGGAGAAAGAGTGTGTGTGAGAGAGAGAGAGAGAGAGAGAGAGAGAGCGCGCGAGCGAGAGAAAGAGAGAGAGCGCGGGAGAGCGAGCGAGGGAGAGAGACCACGGATAGGTAATGGGAAATGGGACTGCATCTCAACCAAAACCCCGAGTTTTCTGACCCGACACATGGTCTTATACCTCTCCCCCCCTAGGACAGAAAAGGGGAGGAGAGATGAGGGTGAGAGAGAACAAAATAGGAAAAGTATGCGACCCGATAATTTGGCTTAAGGTAATACTGGGATGTCCGAGGCTCGGGCGGGTTAGGTTTCTGAGGTTATCTCGCTACACATTCCCCAAAGGATCCGCCGATCCAGTTGGTTAGATAGAAGGCAGCGGAGGGCACAGGCCGACGCATGTCTCCGTCAGTAAACCTCACCGTATCAAGGTCGCATTAATGTTGGAGTGGGTACGAAGGCCGGCGAAGTGAAAGTGCACCTCAACCAGAACCTCCCCCGAGTAGCTGAGGCGCTACCCAGGTCTTCGGCCTGCAAGATGGGAAAAACAGTGAAAAGCGACAGAAAAGTACAGACCTACAAGACTACCCTTGCCTTAAATACCAGACCACCCTTGTCTTAAATTGTGTCTAATTCAAAATTGTGGTTGAACTAATAAAAAAATGTTTTACATCTATTTTTTTTAAAAAAAATCAACTGTTTTGTTTAGAAAGGGTCCCATTAAGTCATCATTGTTGTGGGTAATTTGAACGTCAAAATTTTGTAGACACCTCATCAGTAGTGGACCTTGGGGTCACAGAGTGTTTCGGCCATTACCACAAGACACCCTCGCCCAAGGGAGGCCCCGCCGGGGTGGATCAAGCCCCGAAGTGTGTCTACCTCGTCAATTGAAATTTCAGTTATCTGTCCAGTCAACTGTCTAGCTTTAACGCCGACAGAGTAGATCAATTGGTCCGTCTGTTGGATATATTGAAAGTTTAGCTATTAGGGTTAGGGTTAGGGTTAGGGTTAGGGTTAGGGTTAGGGTTAGGGTTAGGGTTAGGGTTAGGGTTAGGTTTATAAGGTTATCTCGCTACACATTCCCCAAAGGATCCGCCGATCCAGTTGGTTAGATAGAAGGCAGCGGAGGGCACAGGCCGACGCATGTCTCCGTCAGTAAACCTCACCGTACCAAGGTCGCATAAATGTTGGAGTGGGTACGAAGGCCGGCGAAGTGAGAGTGCACCTCAACCAGAACCTCCCCCGAGTAGCTGAGGCGCTACCCAGGTCTTCGGCCAGCAAGATGGGAAAATAGTGGAAAGTGAGAGAAAAAAACATCAAGCTAAAGTCCTACCCTTGGATTATATTATGCCTATTCACTTTGAATTATTTTTGAATTGTTTTTGACTTAATATCCTGTTTTTATAGTCCATCAGCTGTTTGCTCTAGAAAGTCATGAAGTCATCATTGTTGTAGGTAATTTGAACGTCAAAATTTTGTAGACACCTCATCAGTAGTGGACCTTGGGGTCACAGAGTGTTTCGGCCATTATCACAAGACACCCTCGCCCAAGGGAGGCCCCGCCGGGGTGGACCAAGCCCCGGAGTGTGTCTACCTCGTCAATTGAAATGTCAGTCATCTGTCCAGTCAACTGTCTAGCTTTAACGCCGACAGAGTAGATCAATTGGTCAGTCTGTTAGATATGAGAATTTAGCTATTAGTTTTATAACTTTTGGTTTATTTTGTGTGCATTTTGTCTTTATTATTTAATTTTTGGGCATATATTGCATAACATTTGAGATTGCCAAGTACTCACCTGTCTTCGCAAATGGAACAAATAAAAAATGGTTGCAAATTACCTTGTGTGGGGGAGTCCTTCCCATTCTCTCTTTTTTCTCTTTTTACTTGCGCCGCTCTCTTGAGTCACGGAGCCACTACTAATCGCCCACTCCCATGAGCCTCAGCTAAGTGTCATGGCAGGCTCTCGTCAAACCATCACATCTCTAAAAATTGATAAATGCCAAATAAGGTCCGATTGAAAACATTACTATCGTTGAAATGTATTTGTCGGACTCCGTTATCCATAAATTTAATCCATAACCACGATAAATTATGCAATTTTAAATTGCCTTACCCGGACCGTCACTAATATAGGTAGGAGCCCACCAGAACTACCCACGAATGCGTTAAATTGCCGCCTTTGACAGTAAATTTACTTCCAAATGTTAAAAAAACGAATATTTAGCATGTAGTCTTTTTAACTGTACAGCCGTTAGCATAGCCTTAGCAACTCTGCCATGGCAGCTCTCGAACACTCTCAAAGTTATCCAAATAAACGACTAAGAGTCGAGTAAATTTCAAATCAATGTCCTGGTACCGCCCAAATGTGTCACTCGGCTTCATTTATCCGTGAATTTAATTCCTAACATTCAAAGTTTCGCATATATGGAATGTAAACCTCTTACCCGTATCGTAGCTAATATTAGCATTAGCCTACCGGAAGTACCCATAAGCCCCCGCGGCGCGTCATAGAGGTTCCCTGTAAAAAATAACATTACTAAAATCGCCCCACAAAATGATGATAATCGAATAAAAATCGATTTGTATAGTTTAATCGTGCTAACACGGTCCATTTTATCCGTCAACTCCTTCCCAACAATAATAGCACTGCAATAGCTGGAAAATAAAGAGAGAGAGAGAGAGAGCCCAAGAGGGACAAAAAGAGCCAGGGAGAGAGAGAGAGCACTGCAATGGCTAGAAAATAAAGAGAGAGAGAGAGCAAGAGAGAAAAAAAGAGAGCGCAAGAGGGAGAAATAGAGTGCGCGCGCGAGAAAGAGAGAGCGCAAGAGGGCCAAAGAAAGCAAGAGAGAGAAAAAAGGAGAGCGCAAGAGGGAAAAAGAGAGCGCAAGAGAGAAAAAAAAGAGAGAGAGCGCGCCAGTGAGAAAGAGAGAGAGAGAGAGAGAGAGGGTTAGGGTTAGGATAAGGGTTAGGGTTAGGGTTAGAGAGAGGGAGAGGGAGAGAGAGACATAGAAAAAAAGAGAGAGAGCAAGAGGGCCAAAGACAGCAAGAGAGAGAGAGAGAGAGAGAGAGGGTTAGGGTTAGGGTTAAGATAAGGGTTAGGGTTAGAGAAAGGGAGAGAGAGAGAGAGAGACAGAAAAAAGAGAGAGAGCAAGAGGGCCAAAGACAGCAAGAGAGAGAGAGAGAGAGCGCGCGTGCGCGTGCGAGAGAGAGAGAGAGCTAGCAAGAGAGCGAGAGAGACCACGGATAGGTAATGGGAAATGGGACTGCATCTCAACCAAAACCCCGAGTTTTCTGACCCGACACATGGTCTTATACCTCTCCCCCCCTAGGACAGAAAAGGGGAGGAGAGATGAGGGTGAGAAAGGAAAATAGGAAAATAAGAAAAGTATGCGACCCGATAATTTGGCTTAAGGTAATACTGGGATGTCCGATAGGCTCAGGCGAGTTAGGTTTATAAGGTTATCTCGCTACACATTCCCCAAAGGATCCGCCGATCCAGTTGGTTAGATAGAAGGCAGCGGAGGGCACAGGCCGACGCATGTCTCCGTCAGTAAACCTCACCGTACCAAGGTCGCATAAATGTTGGAGTGGGTACGAAGGGTTAGGGTTAGGGTTAGGGTTAGGGTTAGGGTTAGGGTTAGGGTTAGGGTTAGGGTTAGGGTTAGGGTTAGGATGAGGTAGGGAGTTCCTCCCCCGAAGGAGAGGAACAAAGGCACGGTCCTACCATCCCAACCCGCACCCCACAACCAGCTCCAGAGCATCCCGCCCGCTGCGGCCGCGCCAGCCATGCTGACCAGGACCAATTAGGGCTTAATAAAGATCATGTTTGACCTTGTTTGTGCTTATTGTACTTTGGTTTTGTTTGCATTTTCCTATCCGGTCGCCTTTGTTATATATATAATTAATGAGTCTCGATTTGGCACAGATGATTGACAGCTACACTTGCGTTCAATCTAACATTCGTACCTCGCACTTAATGATCGTCTCCCCGCATTTTGGGTGGAGCGAGAGCCATTGCTCTGTGCGGCATCCATCACTCTCCTAATTGGGTAGAGGTGGGTAAATTAATTTTTGTTTCTCGTACCTCGCACCTAATTAATCATCTCCCCTATCTGGGTGGAGTGAGAGCCATTGCTCTGTGCGGCATCCATCACTCTCCTAATTGGGTAGAGGTGGGTAAATTATTATATGATCTGTGTGGCCATCGACAACGTTTCGGCTTGTTTTAGCCTTCCTCAGGTCTGGCACACAGAAATTCTACCTAAATTTAGGTTAGTTTGATTGCATGGGGAGCTGCTTCCTCCTCCATGGCCGCATCGAGACTGGGAGCATAATGAACCAACTGGGCTTTTTATAGCGAATTGCATTTAATTTGTGAAAAGGATTTTTCTTAACTTGATTTAGTGTGGAAAATTTGTTTTATTTGCAGGCATCAATTGGGCGTCAATTTGCGATCTCCGGAATAGGTAAGTATTTTTTACGGTAAGTATTTATTTTCAAATTTTTGACTTGCACATTTTTGCTTTATTTTATTTTCAAATTTTTGACTTGTACATTTTTGTTTTATTTACGGTAAGTATTTATATTCAAATTTTTGACTTGCACATTTTTGTTTTATTTACGGTAAGTATTTGTTTTCAAATTTTTGACTTGCATATATTTTATGTTCAACATTTTGACTTATTTATTTAATTATTTTAATTTTGCAGGTTGACGTTTTTGTCATGTTGGGAAATGGGGTCAGGTTAGGGTTAGGGTTAGGGTTAGGGTCAGGGTTGGGGGTTAGGTCAGGAATGGGGTGGGATAGGACCAGTGTAGGGGACAGCACACAAACGGAACAGGAGCCCAATGGAAACCGGAAACGCGGGGGGGGCCAGGAGGTGGCACAGGCGAGTTAGGATGAGGTAGGGAGTTCCTCCCCCGAAGGAGAGGAACAAAGGCACGGTCCTACCATCCCAACCCGCACCCCACAACCAGCTCCAGAGCATCCCGCCCGCTGCGGCCGCGCCAGCCATGCTGACCAGGACCAATTAGGGCTTAATAAAGATCATGTTTGACCTTGTTTGTGCTTATTGTACTTTGGTTTTGTTTGCATTTTCCTATCCGGTCGCCTTTGTTATATATATAATTAATGAGTCTCGATTTGGCACAGATGATTGACAGCTACACTTGCGTTCAATCTAACATTCGTACCTCGCACTTAATGATCGTCTCCCCGCATTTTGGGTGGAGCGAGAGCCATTGCTCTGTGCGGCATCCATCACTCTCCTAATTGGGTAGAGGTGGGTAAATTAATTTTTGTTTCTCGTACCTCGCACCTAATTAATCATCTCCCCTATCTGGGTGGAGTGAGAGCCATTGCTCTGTGCGGCATCCATCACTCTCCTAATTGGGTAGAGGTGGGTAAATTATTATATGATCTGTGTGGCCATCGACAACGTTTCGGCTTGTTTTAGCCTTCCTCAGGTCTGGCACACAGAAATTCTACCTAAATTTAGGTTAGTTTGATTGCATGGGGAGCTGCTTCCTCCTCCATGGCCGCATCGAGACTGGGAGCATAATGAACCAACTGGGCTTTTTATAGCGAATTGCATTTAATTTGTGAAAAGGATTTTTCTTAACTTGATTTAGTGTGGAAAATTTGTTTTATTTGCAGGCATCAATTGGGCGTCAATTTGCGATCTCCGGAATAGGTAAGTATTTTTTACGGTAAGTATTTATTTTCAAATTTTTGACTTGCACATTTTTGCTTTATTTTATTTTCAAATTTTTGACTTGTACATTTTTGTTTTATTTACGGTAAGTATTTATATTCAAATTTTTGACTTGCACATTTTTGTTTTATTTACGGTAAGTATTTGTTTTCAAATTTTTGACTTGCATATATTTTATGTTCAACATTTTGACTTATTTATTTAATTATTTTAATTTTGCAGGTTGACGTTTTTGTCATGTTGGGAAATGGGGTCAGGTTAGGGTTAGGGTTAGGGTTAGGGTCAGGGTTGGGGGTTAGGTCAGGAATGGGGTGGGATAGGACCAGTGTAGGGGACAGCACACAAACGGAACAGGAGCCCAATGGAAACCGGAAACGCGGGGGGGGCCAGGAGGTGGCACAGGCGAGTTAGGATGAGGTAGGGAGTTCCTCCCCCGAAGGAGAGGAACAAAGGCACGGTCCTACCATCCCAACCCGCACCCCACAACCAGCTCCAGAGCATCCCGCCCGCTGCGGCCGCGCCAGCCATGCTGACCAGGACCAATTAGGGCTTAATAAAGATCATGTTTGACCTTGTTTGTGCTTATTGTACTTTGGTTTTGTTTGCATTTTCCTATCCGGTCGCCTTTGTTATATATATAATTAATGAGTCTCGATTTGGCACAGATGATTGACAGCTACACTTGCGTTCAATCTAACATTCGTACCTCGCACTTAATGATCGTCTCCCCGCATTTTGGGTGGAGCGAGAGCCATTGCTCTGTGCGGCATCCATCACTCTCCTAATTGGGTAGAGGTGGGTAAATTAATTTTTGTTTCTCGTACCTCGCACCTAATTAATCATCTCCCCTATCTGGGTGGAGTGAGAGCCATTGCTCTGTGCGGCATCCATCACTCTCCTAATTGGGTAGAGGTGGGTAAATTATTATATGATCTGTGTGGCCATCGACAACGTTTCGGCTTGTTTTAGCCTTCCTCAGGTCTGGCACACAGAAATTCTACCTAAATTTAGGTTAGTTTGATTGCATGGGGAGCTGCTTCCTCCTCCATGGCCGCATCGAGACTGGGAGCATAATGAACCAACTGGGCTTTTTATAGCGAATTGCATTTAATTTGTGAAAAGGATTTTTCTTAACTTGATTTAGTGTGGAAAATTTGTTTTATTTGCAGGCATCAATTGGGCGTCAATTTGCGATCTCCGGAATAGGTAAGTATTTTTTACGGTAAGTATTTATTTTCAAATTTTTGACTTGCACATTTTTGCTTTATTTTATTTTCAAATTTTTGACTTGTACATTTTTGTTTTATTTACGGTAAGTATTTATATTCAAATTTTTGACTTGCACATTTTTGTTTTATTTACGGTAAGTATTTGTTTTCAAATTTTTGACTTGCATATATTTTATGTTCAACATTTTGACTTATTTATTTAATTATTTTAATTTTGCAGGTTGACGTTTTTGTCATGTTGGGAAATGGGGTCAGGTTAGGGTTAGGGTTAGGGTCAGGGTTGGGGGTTAGGTCAGGAATGGGGTGGGATAGGACCAGTGTAGGGGACAGCACACAAACGGAACAGGAGCCCAATGGAAACCGGAAACGCGGGGGGGGCCAGGAGGTGGCACAGGCGAGTTAGGATGAGGTAGGGAGTTCCTCCCCCGAAGGAGAGGAACAAAGGCACGGTCCTACCATCCCAACCCGCACCCCACAACCAGCTCCAGAGCATCCCGCCCGCTGCGGCCGCGCCAGCCATGCTGACCAGGACCAATTAGGGCTTAATAAAGATCATGTTTGACCTTGTTTGTGCTTATTGTACTTTGGTTTTGTTTGCATTTTCCTATCCGGTCGCCTTTGTTATATATATAATTAATGAGTCTCGATTTGGCACAGATGATTGACAGCTACACTTGCGTTCAATCTAACATTCGTACCTCGCACTTAATGATCGTCTCCCCGCATTTTGGGTGGAGCGAGAGCCATTGCTCTGTGCGGCATCCATCACTCTCCTAATTGGGTAGAGGTGGGTAAATTAATTTTTGTTTCTCGTACCTCGCACCTAATTAATCATCTCCCCTATCTGGGTGGAGTGAGAGCCATTGCTCTGTGCGGCATCCATCACTCTCCTAATTGGGTAGAGGTGGGTAAATTATTATATGATCTGTGTGGCCATCGACAACGTTTCGGCTTGTTTTAGCCTTCCTCAGGTCTGGCACACAGAAATTCTACCTAAATTTAGGTTAGTTTGATTGCATGGGGAGCTGCTTCCTCCTCCATGGCCGCATCGAGACTGGGAGCATAATGAACCAACTGGGCTTTTTATAGCGAATTGCATTTAATTTGTGAAAAGGATTTTTCTTAACTTGATTTAGTGTGGAAAATTTGTTTTATTTGCAGGCATCAATTGGGCGTCAATTTGCGATCTCCGGAATAGGTAAGTATTTTTTACGGTAAGTATTTATTTTCAAATTTTTGACTTGCACATTTTTGCTTTATTTTATTTTCAAATTTTTGACTTGTACATTTTTGTTTTATTTACGGTAAGTATTTATATTCAAATTTTTGACTTGCACATTTTTGTTTTATTTACGGTAAGTATTTGTTTTCAAATTTTTGACTTGCATATATTTTATGTTCAACATTTTGACTTATTTATTTAATTATTTTAATTTTGCAGGTTGACGTTTTTGTCATGTTGGGAAATGGGGTCAGGTTAGGGTTAGGGTTAGGGTTAGGGTCAGGGTTGGGGGTTAGGTCAGGAATGGGGTGGGATAGGACCAGTGTAGGGGACAGCACACAAACGGAACAGGAGCCCAATGGAAACCGGAAACGCGGGGGGGGCCAGGAGGTGGCACAGGCGAGTTAGGATGAGGTAGGGAGTTCCTCCCCCGAAGGAGAGGAACAAAGGCACGGTCCTACCATCCCAACCCGCACCCCACAACCAGCTCCAGAGCATCCCGCCCGCTGCGGCCGCGCCAGCCATGCTGACCAGGACCAATTAGGGCTTAATAAAGATCATGTTTGACCTTGTTTGTGCTTATTGTACTTTGGTTTTGTTTGCATTTTCCTATCCGGTCGCCTTTGTTATATATATAATTAATGAGTCTCGATTTGGCACAGATGATTGACAGCTACACTTGCGTTCAATCTAACATTCGTACCTCGCACTTAATGATCGTCTCCCCGCATTTTGGGTGGAGCGAGAGCCATTGCTCTGTGCGGCATCCATCACTCTCCTAATTGGGTAGAGGTGGGTAAATTAATTTTTGTTTCTCGTACCTCGCACCTAATTAATCATCTCCCCTATCTGGGTGGAGTGAGAGCCATTGCTCTGTGCGGCATCCATCACTCTCCTAATTGGGTAGAGGTGGGTAAATTATTATATGATCTGTGTGGCCATCGACAACGTTTCGGCTTGTTTTAGCCTTCCTCAGGTCTGGCACACAGAAATTCTACCTAAATTTAGGTTAGTTTGATTGCATGGGGAGCTGCTTCCTCCTCCATGGCCGCATCGAGACTGGGAGCATAATGAACCAACTGGGCTTTTTATAGCGAATTGCATTTAATTTGTGAAAAGGATTTTTCTTAACTTGATTTAGTGTGGAAAATTTGTTTTATTTGCAGGCATCAATTGGGCGTCAATTTGCGATCTCCGGAATAGGTAAGTATTTTTTACGGTAAGTATTTATTTTCAAATTTTTGACTTGCACATTTTTGCTTTATTTTATTTTCAAATTTTTGACTTGTACATTTTTGTTTTATTTACGGTAAGTATTTATATTCAAATTTTTGACTTGCACATTTTTGTTTTATTTACGGTAAGTATTTGTTTTCAAATTTTTGACTTGCATATATTTTATGTTCAACATTTTGACTTATTTATTTAATTATTTTAATTTTGCAGGTTGACGTTTTTGTCATGTTGGGAAATGGGGTCAGGTTAGGGTTAGGGTTAGGGTTAGGGTCAGGGTTGGGGGTTAGGTCAGGAATGGGGTGGGATAGGACCAGTGTAGGGGACAGCACACAAACGGAACAGGAGCCCAATGGAAACCGGAAACGCGGGGGGGGCCAGGAGGTGGCACAGGCGAGTTAGGATGAGGTAGGGAGTTCCTCCCCCGAAGGAGAGGAACAAAGGCACGGTCCTACCATCCCAACCCGCACCCCACAACCAGCTCCAGAGCATCCCGCCCGCTGCGGCCGCGCCAGCCATGCTGACCAGGACCAATTAGGGCTTAATAAAGATCATGTTTGACCTTGTTTGTGCTTATTGTACTTTGGTTTTGTTTGCATTTTCCTATCCGGTCGCCTTTGTTATATATATAATTAATGAGTCTCGATTTGGCACAGATGATTGACAGCTACACTTGCGTTCAATCTAACATTCGTACCTCGCACTTAATGATCGTCTCCCCGCATTTTGGGTGGAGCGAGAGCCATTGCTCTGTGCGGCATCCATCACTCTCCTAATTGGGTAGAGGTGGGTAAATTAATTTTTGTTTCTCGTACCTCGCACCTAATTAATCATCTCCCCTATCTGGGTGGAGTGAGAGCCATTGCTCTGTGCGGCATCCATCACTCTCCTAATTGGGTAGAGGTGGGTAAATTATTATATGATCTGTGTGGCCATCGACAACGTTTCGGCTTGTTTTAGCCTTCCTCAGGTCTGGCACACAGAAATTCTACCTAAATTTAGGTTAGTTTGATTGCATGGGGAGCTGCTTCCTCCTCCATGGCCGCATCGAGACTGGGAGCATAATGAACCAACTGGGCTTTTTATAGCGAATTGCATTTAATTTGTGAAAAGGATTTTTCTTAACTTGATTTAGTGTGGAAAATTTGTTTTATTTGCAGGCATCAATTGGGCGTCAATTTGCGATCTCCGGAATAGGTAAGTATTTTTTACGGTAAGTATTTATTTTCAAATTTTTGACTTGCACATTTTTGCTTTATTTTATTTTCAAATTTTTGACTTGTACATTTTTGTTTTATTTACGGTAAGTATTTATATTCAAATTTTTGACTTGCACATTTTTGTTTTATTTACGGTAAGTATTTGTTTTCAAATTTTTGACTTGCATATATTTTATGTTCAACATTTTGACTTATTTATTTAATTATTTTAATTTTGCAGGTTGACGTTTTTGTCATGTTGGGAAATGGGGTCAGGTTAGGGTTAGGGTTAGGGTTAGGGTCAGGGTTGGAGGTTAGGTCAGGAATGGGGTGGGATAGGACCAGTGTAGGGGACAGCACACAAACGGAACAGGAGCCCAATGGAAACCGGAAACGCGGGGGGGGCCAGGAGGTGGCACAGGCGAGTTAGGATGAGGTAGGGAGTTCCTCCCCCGAAGGAGAGGAACAAAGGCACGGTCCTACCATCCCAACCCGCACCCCACAACCAGCTCCAGAGCATCCCGCCCGCTGCGGCCGCGCCAGCCATGCTGACCAGGACCAATTAGGGCTTAATAAAGATCATGTTTGACCTTGTTTGTGCTTATTGTACTTTGGTTTTGTTTGCATTTTCCTATCCGGTCGCCTTTGTTATATATATAATTAATGAGTCTCGATTTGGCACAGATGATTGACAGCTACACTTGCGTTCAATCTAACATTCGTACCTCGCACTTAATGATCGTCTCCCCGCATTTTGGGTGGAGCGAGAGCCATTGCTCTGTGCGGCATCCATCACTCTCCTAATTGGGTAGAGGTGGGTAAATTAATTTTTGTTTCTCGTACCTCGCACCTAATTAATCATCTCCCCTATCTGGGTGGAGTGAGAGCCATTGCTCTGTGCGGCATCCATCACTCTCCTAATTGGGTAGAGGTGGGTAAATTATTATATGATCTGTGTGGCCATCGACAACGTTTCGGCTTGTTTTAGCCTTCCTCAGGTCTGGCACACAGAAATTCTACCTAAATTTAGGTTAGTTTGATTGCATGGGGAGCTGCTTCCTCCTCCATGGCCGCATCGAGACTGGGAGCATAATGAACCAACTGGGCTTTTTATAGCGAATTGCATTTAATTTGTGAAAAGGATTTTTCTTAACTTGATTTAGTGTGGAAAATTTGTTTTATTTGCAGGCATCAATTGGGCGTCAATTTGCGATCTCCGGAATAGGTAAGTATTTTTTACGGTAAGTATTTATTTTCAAATTTTTGACTTGCACATTTTTGCTTTATTTTATTTTCAAATTTTTGACTTGTACATTTTTGTTTTATTTACGGTAAGTATTTATATTCAAATTTTTGACTTGCACATTTTTGTTTTATTTACGGTAAGTATTTGTTTTCAAATTTTTGACTTGCATATATTTTATGTTCAACATTTTGACTTATTTATTTAATTATTTTAATTTTGCAGGTTGACGTTTTTGTCATGTTGGGAAATGGGGTCAGGTTAGGGTTAGGGTTAGGGTTAGGGTCAGGGTTGGGGGTTAGGTCAGGAATGGGGTGGGATAGGACCAGTGTAGGGGACAGCACACAAACGGAACAGGAGCCCAATGGAAACCGGAAACGCGGGGGGGGCCAGGAGGTGGCACAGGCGAGTTAGGATGAGGTAGGGAGTTCCTCCCCCGAAGGAGAGGAACAAAGGCACGGTCCTACCATCCCAACCCGCACCCCACAACCAGCTCCAGAGCATCCCGCCCGCTGCGGCCGCGCCAGCCATGCTGACCAGGACCAATTAGGGCTTAATAAAGATCATGTTTGACCTTGTTTGTGCTTATTGTACTTTGGTTTTGTTTGCATTTTCCTATCCGGTCGCCTTTGTTATATATATAATTAATGAGTCTCGATTTGGCACAGATGATTGACAGCTACACTTGCGTTCAATCTAACATTCGTACCTCGCACTTAATGATCGTCTCCCCGCATTTTGGGTGGAGCGAGAGCCATTGCTCTGTGCGGCATCCATCACTCTCCTAATTGGGTAGAGGTGGGTAAATTAATTTTTGTTTCTCGTACCTCGCACCTAATTAATCATCTCCCCTATCTGGGTGGAGTGAGAGCCATTGCTCTGTGCGGCATCCATCACTCTCCTAATTGGGTAGAGGTGGGTAAATTATTATATGATCTGTGTGGCCATCGACAACGTTTCGGCTTGTTTTAGCCTTCCTCAGGTCTGGCACACAGAAATTCTACCTAAATTTAGGTTAGTTTGATTGCATGGGGAGCTGCTTCCTCCTCCATGGCCGCATCGAGACTGGGAGCATAATGAACCAACTGGGCTTTTTATAGCGAATTGCATTTAATTTGTGAAAAGGATTTTTCTTAACTTGATTTAGTGTGGAAAATTTGTTTTATTTGCAGGCATCAATTGGGCGTCAATTTGCGATCTCCGGAATAGGTAAGTATTTTTTACGGTAAGTATTTATTTTCAAATTTTTGACTTGCACATTTTTGCTTTATTTTATTTTCAAATTTTTGACTTGTACATTTTTGTTTTATTTACGGTAAGTATTTATATTCAAATTTTTGACTTGCACATTTTTGTTTTATTTACGGTAAGTATTTGTTTTCAAATTTTTGACTTGCATATATTTTATGTTCAACATTTTGACTTATTTATTTAATTATTTTAATTTTGCAGGTTGACGTTTTTGTCATGTTGGGAAATGGGGTCAGGTTAGGGTTAGGGTTAGGGTTAGGGTCAGGGTTGGGGGTTAGGTCAGGAATGGGGTGGGATAGGACCAGTGTAGGGGACAGCACACAAACGGAACAGGAGCCCAATGGAAACCGGAAACGCGGGGGGGGCCAGGAGGTGGCACAGGCGAGTTAGGATGAGGTAGGGAGTTCCTCCCCCGAAGGAGAGGAACAAAGGCACGGTCCTACCATCCCAACCCGCACCCCACAACCAGCTCCAGAGCATCCCGCCCGCTGCGGCCGCGCCAGCCATGCTGACCAGGACCAATTAGGGCTTAATAAAGATCATGTTTGACCTTGTTTGTGCTTATTGTACTTTGGTTTTGTTTGCATTTTCCTATCCGGTCGCCTTTGTTATATATATAATTAATGAGTCTCGATTTGGCACAGATGATTGACAGCTACACTTGCGTTCAATCTAACATTCGTACCTCGCACTTAATGATCGTCTCCCCGCATTTTGGGTGGAGCGAGAGCCATTGCTCTGTGCGGCATCCATCACTCTCCTAATTGGGTAGAGGTGGGTAAATTAATTTTTGTTTCTCGTACCTCGCACCTAATTAATCATCTCCCCTATCTGGGTGGAGTGAGAGCCATTGCTCTGTGCGGCATCCATCACTCTCCTAATTGGGTAGAGGTGGGTAAATTATTATATGATCTGTGTGGCCATCGACAACGTTTCGGCTTGTTTTAGCCTTCCTCAGGTCTGGCACACAGAAATTCTACCTAAATTTAGGTTAGTTTGATTGCATGGGGAGCTGCTTCCTCCTCCATGGCCGCATCGAGACTGGGAGCATAATGAACCAACTGGGCTTTTTATAGCGAATTGCATTTAATTTGTGAAAAGGATTTTTCTTAACTTGATTTAGTGTGGAAAATTTGTTTTATTTGCAGGCATCAATTGGGCGTCAATTTGCGATCTCCGGAATAGGTAAGTATTTTTTACGGTAAGTATTTATTTTCAAATTTTTGACTTGCACATTTTTGCTTTATTTTATTTTCAAATTTTTGACTTGTACATTTTTGTTTTATTTACGGTAAGTATTTATATTCAAATTTTTGACTTGCACATTTTTGTTTTATTTACGGTAAGTATTTGTTTTCAAATTTTTGACTTGCATATATTTTATGTTCAACATTTTGACTTATTTATTTAATTATTTTAATTTTGCAGGTTGACGTTTTTGTCATGTTGGGAAATGGGGTCAGGTTAGGGTTAGGGTTAGGGTTAGGGTCAGGGTTGGGGGTTAGGTCAGGAATGGGGTGGGATAGGACCAGTGTAGGGGACAGCACACAAACGGAACAGGAGCCCAATGGAAACCGGAAACGCGGGGGGGGCCAGGAGGTGGCACAGGCGAGTTAGGATGAGGTAGGGAGTTCCTCCCCCGAAGGAGAGGAACAAAGGCACGGTCCTACCATCCCAACCCGCACCCCACAACCAGCTCCAGAGCATCCCGCCCGCTGCGGCCGCGCTAGCCATGCTGACCAGGACCAATTAGGGCTTAATAAAGATCATGTTTGACCTTGTTTGTGCTTATTGTACTTTGGTTTTGTTTGCATTTTCCTATCCGGTCGCCTTTGTTATATATATAATTAATGAGTCTCGATTTGGCACAGATGATTGACAGCTACACTTGCGTTCAATCTAACATTCGTACCTCGCACTTAATGATCGTCTCCCCGCATTTTGGGTGGAGCGAGAGCCATTGCTCTGTGCGGCATCCATCACTCTCCTAATTGGGTAGAGGTGGGTAAATTAATTTTTGTTTCTCGTACCTCGCACCTAATTAATCATCTCCCCTATCTGGGTGGAGTGAGAGCCATTGCTCTGTGCGGCATCCATCACTCTCCTAATTGGGTAGAGGTGGGTAAATTATTATATGATCTGTGTGGCCATCGACAACGTTTCGGCTTGTTTTAGCCTTCCTCAGGTCTGGCACACAGAAATTCTACCTAAATTTAGGTTAGTTTGATTGCATGGGGAGCTGCTTCCTCCTCCATGGCCGCATCGAGACTGGGAGCATAATGAACCAACTGGGCTTTTTATAGCGAATTGCATTTAATTTGTGAAAAGGATTTTTCTTAACTTGATTTAGTGTGGAAAATTTGTTTTATTTGCAGGCATCAATTGGGCGTCAATTTGCGATCTCCGGAATAGGTAAGTATTTTTTACGGTAAGTATTTATTTTCAAATTTTTGACTTGCACATTTTTGCTTTATTTTATTTTCAAATTTTTGACTTGTACTCGCCTTTGTTATATATATAATTAATGAGTCTCGATTTGGCACAGATGATTGGGTTAGGGTTAGGGTTAGGGTTAGGGTTAGGGTTAGGGTTAGGTCTTTTGAGTTTGTCTCGTTACACCTTCCCCTTAGGGTCCGCCGACCCCGTCGGTTTAAATAGAAGGCAACGGATGGCACGGGCCAGCGCATGTCTCCACAGTAAACCCCGCCGTACCAGGCCCCATAAAATCCGGATGGTGTACGAAGGACGGCGAAGTGAGAGTGCACCTCAGCCAGAACCTCCCCCGAGTAGCTGAGGCGCTACCCAGGTCTTCGGCCAGCAAGATGGGAAATTAGTGGAAAGCGGGAGAAAAAAACATCAAGCTAAAGTCCTACCCTTGGATTATATTATGCCTATTCACTTTGAATTATTTTTTAATTGTTTTTTGACTTAATATCCTGTTTTTATAGTCCATCAGCTGGTCGCTCTAGAAAGTCATGAAGTCATCATTGTTGTAGGTAATTTGAACGTCAAAATTTTGTAGACACCTCATCAGTAGTGGACCTTGGGGTCACAGAGTGTTTCGGCCATTATCACAAGACACCCTCGCCCAAGGGAGGCCCCGCCGGGGTCGATCAAGCCCCGGAGTGTGTCTACCTCGTCAATTCAAATGTCATTCAGCTGTCCAGTCAACTGTCTAGCTTTAACGCTGACAGAGTAGAACAATTGGTCAATCTGTTAGATATATTGAGAATGTAGCTATTAGTTTTATAACTTTTGGTTTATTTCGTGTGCATTTTGTCTACATTATTTAATTTTTGGGCATATATTGCATAGCATTTGAGACTGTCAAGTACTCACCTGTCTTTGCTAATGGAACAAATAAAAACTGGTTGCAACTTACCTTGTGTCGAATTCCTTCCCATTCTCTCTTTCTTCTCTTTTTACTTGCGCCACTCTCTGGCGTCCCGGAGCCACTACTGATCGCCCACTCCCATGAGCCTCAGCCAAGTGTCATGGCAGGCTCCCGTCAAACCATCACCCCTCCGTATTGTAGCTAATCTGAGCATTAGCCAACCGGAAGTACCCATAAGCCCCCGCGGCGCGTCATAGGTTGCCTGTAAACCATACCGTTACTAAAACCGCCCCACCAAATGATGATACTCGAATAAAATTCGATTTGTATAGTTTAATCTTGCTAACCCGGTCATTCCTGTCCGTCAACTTCTCTCCAACAATAACCGTGCTGTATATTGATTGAAACGAGATAGGCATTAACATAAAGTAGCTAAACAACGGCAGCAAACCGGAAGTACGTAAGATTCCGCCCAGTGTCATGGCAACCATCTGTCAACCATCGCATTTATCTTAATATCCTCCCCCACCAAGTGATCAGAATCCCACAAAGTGTCCATAAACACCTTAGTAATCTTTATTAGTGTTTTCCCCATTTATTTATCTCCACATTTAAAGGACAAAATTCACAAAACAGGAATTCTGTCTAAAAAAAGCCTTGTTTGTGCGACCGCTGACAAATGTGTCAATGGCGCCCCCTTGTGCAGTCCCGTCATTATTGTTTTGACCAAAAAAAACTTTTTGATTAAAATCAGGCTTAGAACAAGGTTAAGCTCTGGTCTTGGAATTTGGTTCAATTTAGGATTTAGTTTTAAAATTGGTTAAGTTTAGGATTTGGATAAGGGTTACGAGTTAGTTTAGGAGTTTGGTTAAGTGTCCGGATTTTGATGAGGTTAAATTTAGAAACTTAATTTTGGTTAAGCTTAGAATCTAGAATTAGTTAAGTTTAGGATTTCCAATGTTCGGCTTAGAACAAGGCTAAGATCTGGTCTTGGAATTTGGTTCAATTTAGGATTTAGGTTTGGAATTGGTTAAGTTTAGGATTTGGATAAGGGTTACGAGTTAGTTTAGGAGTTTGGTTAAGTGTCAGGATTTTGATGTTAAGGAAAAGGAAAGTCCACGGGTAGGCAATGTGACTGCATCTCGACCAAAACCCCAGGTTTTCTGACCCGACCCGTGGAGAGGGTGAAAAGTTCCCCTGATAGGTAATGGGAAATGGGACTGCATCTCGACCAAAACCCCAGGTCTTCTGACTCGACCCGTGGAGAGGGTGAAGAGTTCCACGGATAGGCAATGGGAGATGGGACTGCATCTCGACCAAAACCCCAGGTTGCCTGACCCGACACGTGGCGAGGGTGAAAAACGATGTTGATCAGGAAAAGGGAAAATTAGAACAGTATGCGACCCGATAATTTGGCTTAAGGTCCTACCGGGATGTCCGAAGGGCACTGGCTGGTTAGGTCTTTTGAGTTTGTCTCGTTACACCTTCCCCTTAGGGTCCGCCGACCCCGTCGGTTTAAATAGAAGGCAACGGATGGCACGGGCCAGCGCATGTCTCCGCAGTAAACCCCGCCGTACCAGGCCCCATAAAATCCGGATGGTGTACGAAGGACGGCGAAGTGAGAGTGCACCTCAGCCAGAACCTCCCCCGAGTAGCTGAGGCGCTACCCAGGTCTTCGGCCAGCAAGATGGGAAATTAGTGGAAAGCGGGAGAAAAAAACATCAAGCTAAAGTCCTACCCTTGGATTATATTATGCCTATTCACTTTGAATTATTTTTTAATTGTTTTTTGACTTAATATCCTGTTTTTATAGTCCATCAGCTGGTCGCTCTAGAAAGTCATGAAGTCATCATTGTTGTAGGTAATTTGAACGTCAAAATTTTGTAGACACCTCATCAGTAGTGGACCTTGGGGTCACAGAGTGTTTCGGCCATTATCACCAGACACCCTCGCCCAAGGGAGGCCCCGCCGGGGTCGATCAAGCCCCGGAGTGTGTCTACCTCGTCAATTCAAATGTCATTCAGCTGTCCAGTCAACTGTCTAGCTTTAACGCTGACAGAGTAGAACAATTGGTCAATCTGTTAGATATATTGAGAATGTAGCTATTAGTTTTATAACTTTTGGTTTATTTCGTGTGCATTTTGTCTACATTATTTAATTTTTGGGCATATATTGCATAGCATTTGAGACTGTCAAGTACTCACCTGTCTTTGCTAATGGAACAAATAAAAACTGGTTGCAACTTACCTTGTGTCGAATTCCTTCCCATTCTCTCTTTCTTCTCTTTTTACTTGCGCCACTCTCTGGCGTCCCGGAGCCACTACTGATCGCCCACTCCCATGAGCCTCAGCCAAGTGTCATGGCAGGCTCCCGTCAAACCATCACCCCTCCGTATTGTAGCTAATCTGAGCATTAGCCAACCGGAAGTACCCATAAGCCCCCGCGGCGCGTCATAGGTTGCCTGTAAACCATACCGTTACTAAAACCGCCCCACCAAATGATGATACTCGAATAAAATTCGATTTGTATAGTTTAATCTTGCTAACCCGGTCATTCCTGTCCGTCAACTTCTCTCCAACAATAACCGTGCTGTATATTGATTGAAACGAGATAGGCATTAACATAAAGTAGCTAAACAACGGCAGCAAACCGGAAGTACGTAAGATTCCGCCCAGTGTCATGGCAACCATCTGTCAACCATCGCATTTATCTTAATATCCTCCCCCACCAAGTGATCAGAATCCCACAAAGTGTCCATAAACACCTTAGTAATCTTTATTAGTGTTTTCCCCATTTATTTATCTCCACATTTAAAGGACAAAATTCACAAAACAGGAATTCTGTCTAAAAAAAGCCTTGTTTGTGCGACCGCTGACAAATGTGTCAATGGCGCCCCCTTGTGCAGTCCCGTCATTATTGTTTTGACCAAAAAAAACTTTTTGATTAAAATCAGGCTTAGAACAAGGTTAAGCTCTGGTCTTGGAATTTGGTTCAATTTAGGATTTAGTTTTAAAATTGGTTAAGTTTAGGATTTGGATAAGGGTTACGAGTTAGTTTAGGAGTTTGGTTAAGTGTCCGGATTTTGATGAGGTTAAATTTAGAAACTTAATTTTGGTTAAGCTTAGAATCTAGAATTAGTTAAGTTTAGGATTTCCAATGTTCGGCTTAGAACAAGGCTAAGATCTGGTCTTGGAATTTGGTTCAATTTAGGATTTAGGTTTGGAATTGGTTAAGTTTAGGATTTGGATAAGGGTTACGAGTTAGTTTAGGAGTTTGGTTAAGTGTCAGGATTTTGATGTTAAGGAAAAGGAAAGTCCACGGGTAGGCAATGTGACTGCATCTCGACCAAAACCCCAGGTTTTCTGACCCGACCCGTGGAGAGGGTGAAAAGTTCCCCTGATAGGTAATGGGAAATGGGACTGCATCTCGACCAAAACCCCAGGTCTTCTGACTCGACCCGTGGAGAGGGTGAAGAGTTCCACGGATAGGCAATGGGAGATGGGACTGCATCTCGACCAAAACCCCAGGTTGCCTGACCCGACACGTGGCGAGGGTGAAAAACGATGTTGATCAGGAAAAGGGAAAATTAGAACAGTATGCGACCCGATAATTTGGCTTAAGGTCCTACCGGGATGTCCGAAGGGCACTGGCTGGTTAGGTCTTTTGAGTTTGTCTCGTTACACCTTCCCCTTAGGGTCCGCCGACCCCGTCGGTTTAAATAGAAGGCAACGGATGGCACGGGCCAGCGCATGTCTCCACAGTAAACCCCGCCGTACCAGGCCCCATAAAATCCGGATGGTGTACGAAGGACGGCGAAGTGAGAGTGCACCTCAGCCAGAACCTCCCCCGAGTAGCTGAGGCGCTACCCAGGTCTTCGGCCAGCAAGATGGGAAATTAGTGGAAAGCGGGAGAAAAAAACATCAAGCTAAAGTCCTACCCTTGGATTATATTATGCCTATTCACTTTGAATTATTTTTTAATTGTTTTTTGACTTAATATCCTGTTTTTATAGTCCATCAGCTGGTCGCTCTAGAAAGTCATGAAGTCATCATTGTTGTAGGTAATTTGAACGTCAAAATTTTGTAGACACCTCATCAGTAGTGGACCTTGGGGTCACAGAGTGTTTCGGCCATTATCACAAGACACCCTCGCCCAAGGGAGGCCCCGCCGGGGTCGATCAAGCCCCGGAGTGTGTCTACCTCGTCAATTCAAATGTCATTCAGCTGTCCAGTCAACTGTCTAGCTTTAACGCTGACAGAGTAGAACAATTGGTCAATCTGTTAGATATATTGAGAATGTAGCTATTAGTTTTATAACTTTTGGTTTATTTCGTGTGCATTTTGTCTACATTATTTAATTTTTGGGCATATATTGCATAGCATTTGAGACTGTCAAGTACTCACCTGTCTTTGCTAATGGAACAAATAAAAACTGGTTGCAACTTACCTTGTGTCGAATTCCTTCCCATTCTCTCTTTCTTCTCTTTTTACTTGCGCCACTCTCTGGCGTCCCGGAGCCACTACTGATCGCCCACTCCCATGAGCCTCAGCCAAGTGTCATGGCAGGCTCCCGTCAAACCATCACCCCTCCGTATTGTAGCTAATCTGAGCATTAGCCAACCGGAAGTACCCATAAGCCCCCGCGGCGCGTCATAGGTTGCCTGTAAACCATACCGTTACTAAAACCGCCCCACCAAATGATGATACTCGAATAAAATTCGATTTGTATAGTTTAATCTTGCTAACCCGGTCATTCCTGTCCGTCAACTTCTCTCCAACAATAACCGTGCTGTATATTGATTGAAACGAGATAGGCATTAACATAAAGTAGCTAAACAACGGCAGCAAACCGGAAGTACGTAAGATTCCGCCCAGTGTCATGGCAACCATCTGTCAACCATCGCATTTATCTTAATATCCTCCCCCACCAAGTGATCAGAATCCCACAAAGTGTCCATAAACACCTTAGTAATCTTTATTAGTGTTTTCCCCATTTATTTATCTCCACATTTAAAGGACAAAATTCACAAAACAGGAATTCTGTCTAAAAAAAGCCTTGTTTGTGCGACCGCTGACAAATGTGTCAATGGCGCCCCCTTGTGCAGTCCCGTCATTATTGTTTTGACCAAAAAAAACTTTTTGATTAAAATCAGGCTTAGAACAAGGTTAAGCTCTGGTCTTGGAATTTGGTTCAATTTAGGATTTAGTTTTAAAATTGGTTAAGTTTAGGATTTGGATAAGGGTTACGAGTTAGTTTAGGAGTTTGGTTAAGTGTCCGGATTTTGATGAGGTTAAATTTAGAAACTTAATTTTGGTTAAGCTTAGAATCTAGAATTAGTTAAGTTTAGGATTTCCAATGTTCGGCTTAGAACAAGGCTAAGATCTGGTCTTGGAATTTGGTTCAATTTAGGATTTAGGTTTGGAATTGGTTAAGTTTAGGATTTGGATAAGGGTTACGAGTTAGTTTAGGAGTTTGGTTAAGTGTCAGGATTTTGATGTTAAGGAAAAGGAAAGTCCACGGGTAGGCAATGTGACTGCATCTCGACCAAAACCCCAGGTTTTCTGACCCGACCCGTGGAGAGGGTGAAAAGTTCCCCTGATAGGTAATGGGAAATGGGACTGCATCTCGACCAAAACCCCAGGTCTTCTGACTCGACCCGTGGAGAGGGTGAAGAGTTCCACGGATAGGCAATGGGAGATGGGACTGCATCTCGACCAAAACCCCAGGTTGCCTGACCCGACACGTGGCGAGGGTGAAAAACGATGTTGATCAGGAAAAGGGAAAATTAGAACAGTATGCGACCCGATAATTTGGCTTAAGGTCCTACCGGGATGTCCGAAGGGCACTGGCTGGTTAGGTCTTTTGAGTTTGTCTCGTTACACCTTCCCCTTAGGGTCCGCCGACCCCGTCGGTTTAAATAGAAGGCAACGGATGGCACGGGCCAGCGCATGTCTCCACAGTAAACCCCGCCGTACCAGGCCCCATAAAATCCGGATGGTGTACGAAGGACGGCGAAGTGAGAGTGCACCTCAGCCAGAACCTCCCCCGAGTAGCTGAGGCGCTACCCAGGTCTTCGGCCAGCAAGATGGGAAATTAGTGGAAAGCGGGAGAAAAAAACATCAAGCTAAAGTCCTACCCTTGGATTATATTATGCCTATTCACTTTGAATTATTTTTTAATTGTTTTTTGACTTAATATCCTGTTTTTATAGTCCATCAGCTGGTCGCTCTAGAAAGTCATGAAGTCATCATTGTTGTAGGTAATTTGAACGTCAAAATTTTGTAGACACCTCATCAGTAGTGGACCTTGGGGTCACAGAGTGTTTCGGCCATTATCACAAGACACCCTCGCCCAAGGGAGGCCCCGCCGGGGTCGATCAAGCCCCGGAGTGTGTCTACCTCGTCAATTCAAATGTCATTCAGCTGTCCAGTCAACTGTCTAGCTTTAACGCTGACAGAGTAGAACAATTGGTCAATCTGTTAGATATATTGAGAATGTAGCTATTAGTTTTATAACTTTTGGTTTATTTCGTGTGCATTTTGTCTACATTATTTAATTTTTGGGCATATATTGCATAGCATTTGAGACTGTCAAGTACTCACCTGTCTTTGCTAATGGAACAAATAAAAACTGGTTGCAACTTACCTTGTGTCGAATTCCTTCCCATTCTCTCTTTCTTCTCTTTTTACTTGCGCCACTCTCTGGCGTCCCGGAGCCACTACTGATCGCCCACTCCCATGAGCCTCAGCCAAGTGTCATGGCAGGCTCCCGTCAAACCATCACCCCTCCGTATTGTAGCTAATCTGAGCATTAGCCAACCGGAAGTACCCATAAGCCCCCGCGGCGCGTCATAGGTTGCCTGTAAACCATACCGTTACTAAAACCGCCCCACCAAATGATGATACTCGAATAAAATTCGATTTGTATAGTTTAATCTTGCTAACCCGGTCATTCCTGTCCGTCAACTTCTCTCCAACAATAACCGTGCTGTATATTGATTGAAACGAGATAGGCATTAACATAAAGTAGCTAAACAACGGCAGCAAACCGGAAGTACGTAAGATTCCGCCCAGTGTCATGGCAACCATCTGTCAACCATCGCATTTATCTTAATATCCTCCCCCACCAAGTGATCAGAATCCCACAAAGTGTCCATAAACACCTTAGTAATCTTTATTAGTGTTTTCCCCATTTATTTATCTCCACATTTAAAGGACAAAATTCACAAAACAGGAATTCTGTCTAAAAAAAGCCTTGTTTGTGCGACCGCTGACAAATGTGTCAATGGCGCCCCCTTGTGCAGTCCCGTCATTATTGTTTTGACCAAAAAAAACTTTTTGATTAAAATCAGGCTTAGAACAAGGTTAAGCTCTGGTCTTGGAATTTGGTTCAATTTAGGATTTAGTTTTAAAATTGGTTAAGTTTAGGATTTGGATAAGGGTTACGAGTTAGTTTAGGAGTTTGGTTAAGTGTCCGGATTTTGATGAGGTTAAATTTAGAAACTTAATTTTGGTTAAGCTTAGAATCTAGAATTAGTTAAGTTTAGGATTTCCAATGTTCGGCTTAGAACAAGGCTAAGATCTGGTCTTGGAATTTGGTTCAATTTAGGATTTAGGTTTGGAATTGGTTAAGTTTAGGATTTGGATAAGGGTTACGAGTTAGTTTAGGAGTTTGGTTAAGTGTCAGGATTTTGATGTTAAGGGTTAGGGTTAGGGTTAGGGTTAGGGTTAGGGTTAGGGTTAGGGTTAGGGTTAGGGTTAGGGTTAGGGTTAGGGTTAGGGTTAGGGTTAGGGTTAGGGTTAGGGTTAGGGTTAGGGTTAGGGTTAGGTCTTTTGAGTTTGTCTCGTTACACCTTCCCCTTAGGGTCCGCCGACCCCGTCGGTTTAAATAGAAGGCAACGGATGGCACGGGCCAACGCATGTCTCCGCAGTAAACCCCGCCGTACCAGGCCCCATAAAATCCGGATGGTGTACGAAGGACGGCGAAGTGAGAGTGCACCTCAGCCAGAACCTCCCCCGAGTAGCTGAGGCGCTACCCAGGTCTCCGGCCAGCAAGATGGGAAATTAGTGGAAAGCGGGAGAAAAAAACATCAAGCTAAAGTCCTACCCTTGGATTATATTATGCCTATTCACTTTGAATTATTTTTTAATTGTTTTTGACTTAATATCCTGTTTTTATAGTCCATCAGCTGGTTGCTCTAGAAAGTCATGAAGTCATCATTGTTGTAGGTAATTTGAACGTCAAAATTTTGTAGACACCTCATCAGTAGTGGACCTTGGGGTCACAGAGTGTTTCGGCCATTATCACAAGACACCCTCGCCCAAGGGAGGCCCCGCCGGGGTCGATCAAGCCCCGGAGTGTGTCTACCTCGTCAATTCAAATGTCATTCAGCTGTCCAGTCAACTGTCTAGCTTTAACGCTGACAGAGTAGAACAATTGGTCAATCTGTTAGATATATTGAGAATGTAGCTATTAGTTTTATAACTTTTGGTTTATTTCGTGTGCATTTTGTCTACATTATTTAATTTTTGGGCATATATTGCATAGCATTTGAGACTGTCAAGTACTCACCTGTCTTTGCTAATGGAACAAATAAAAACTGGTTGCAACTTACCTTGTGTCGAATTCCTTCCCATTCTCTCTTTCTTCTCTTTTTACTTGCGCCACTCTCTGGCGTCCCGGAGCCACTACTGATCGCCCACTCCCATGAGCCTCAGCCAAGTGTCATGGCAGGCTCCCGTCAAACCATCACCCCTCCGTATTGTAGCTAATCTGAGCATTAGCCAACCGGAAGTACCCATAAGCCCCCGCGGCGCGTCATAGGTTGCCTGTAAACCATACCGTTACTAAAACCGCCCCACCAAATGATGATACTCGAATAAAATTCGATTTGTATAGTTTAATCTTGCTAACCCGGTCATTCCTGTCCGTCAACTTCTCTCCAACAATAACCGTGCTGTATATTGATTGAAACGAGATAGGCATTAACATAAAGTAGCTAAACAACGGCAGCAAACCGGAAGTACGTAAGATTCCGCCCAGTGTCATGGCAACCATCTGTCAACCATCGCATTTATCTTAATATCCTCCCCCACCAAGTGATCAGAATCCCACAAAGTGTCCATAAACACCTTAGTAATCTTTATTAGTGTTTTCCCCATTTATTTATCTCCACATTTAAAGGACAAAATTCACAAAACAGGAATTCTGTCTAAAAAAAGCCTTGTTTGTGCGACCGCTGACAAATGTGTCAATGGCGCCCCCTTGTGCAGTCCCGTCATTATTGTTTTGACCAAAAAAAACTTTTTGATTAAAATCAGGCTTAGAACAAGGTTAAGCTCTGGTCTTGGAATTTGGTTCAATTTAGGATTTAGTTTTAAAATTGGTTAAGTTTAGGATTTGGATAAGGGTTACGAGTTAGTTTAGGAGTTTGGTTAAGTGTCCGGATTTTGATGAGGTTAAATTTAGAAACTTAATTTTGGTTAAGCTTAGAATCTAGAATTAGTTAAGTTTAGGATTTCCAATGTTCGGCTTAGAACAAGGCTAAGATCTGGTCTTGGAATTTGGTTCAATTTAGGATTTAGGTTTGGAATTGGTTAAGTTTAGGATTTGGATAAGGGTTACGAGTTAGTTTAGGAGTTTGGTTAAGTGTCAGGATTTTGATGTTAAGGAAAAGGAAAGTCCACGGGTAGGCAATGTGACTGCATCTCGACCAAAACCCCAGGTTTTCTGACCCGACCCGTGGAGAGGGTGAAAAGTTCCCCTGATAGGTAATGGGAAATGGGACTGCATCTCGACCAAAACCCCAGGTCTTCTGACTCGACCCGTGGAGAGGGTGAAGAGTTCCACGGATAGGCAATGGGAGATGGGACTGCATCTCGACCAAAACCCCAGGTTGCCTGACCCGACACGTGGCGAGGGTGAAAAACAATGTTAATCAGGAAAAGGGAAAATTAGAACAGTATGCGACCCGATAATTTGGCTTAAGGTCCTACCGGGATGTCCGAAGGGCACTGGCTGGTTAGGTCTTTTGAGTTTGTCTCGTTACACCTTCCCCTTAGGGTCCGCCGACCCCGTCGGTTTAAATAGAAGGCAACGGATGGCACGGGCCAACGCATGTCTCCGCAGTAAACCCCGCCGTACCAGGCCCCATAAAATCCGGATGGTGTACGAAGGACGGCGAAGTGAGAGTGCACCTCAGCCAGAACCTCCCCCGAGTAGCTGAGGCGCTACCCAGGTCTCCGGCCAGCAAGATGGGAAATTAGTGGAAAGCGGGAGAAAAAAACATCAAGCTAAAGTCCTACCCTTGGATTATATTATGCCTATTCACTTTGAATTATTTTTTAATTGTTTTTGACTTAATATCCTGTTTTTATAGTCCATCAGCTGGTTGCTCTAGAAAGTCATGAAGTCATCATTGTTGTAGGTAATTTGAACGTCAAAATTTTGTAGACACCTCATCAGTAGTGGACCTTGGGGTCACAGAGTGTTTCGGCCATTATCACAAGACACCCTCGCCCAAGGGAGGCCCCGCCGGGGTCGATCAAGCCCCGGAGTGTGTCTACCTCGTCAATTCAAATGTCATTCAGCTGTCCAGTCAACTGTCTAGCTTTAACGCTGACAGAGTAGAACAATTGGTCAATCTGTTAGATATATTGAGAATGTAGCTATTAGTTTTATAACTTTTGGTTTATTTCGTGTGCATTTTGTCTACATTATTTAATTTTTGGGCATATATTGCATAGCATTTGAGACTGTCAAGTACTCACCTGTCTTTGCTAATGGAACAAATAAAAACTGGTTGCAACTTACCTTGTGTCGAATTCCTTCCCATTCTCTCTTTCTTCTCTTTTTACTTGCGCCACTCTCTGGCGTCCCGGAGCCACTACTGATCGCCCACTCCCATGAGCCTCAGCCAAGTGTCATGGCAGGCTCCCGTCAAACCATCACCCCTCCGTATTGTAGCTAATCTGAGCATTAGCCAACCGGAAGTACCCATAAGCCCCCGCGGCGCGTCATAGGTTGCCTGTAAACCATACCGTTACTAAAACCGCCCCACCAAATGATGATACTCGAATAAAATTCGATTTGTATAGTTTAATCTTGCTAACCCGGTCATTCCTGTCCGTCAACTTCTCTCCAACAATAACCGTGCTGTATATTGATTGAAACGAGATAGGCATTAACATAAAGTAGCTAAACAACGGCAGCAAACCGGAAGTACGTAAGATTCCGCCCAGTGTCATGGCAACCATCTGTCAACCATCGCATTTATCTTAATATCCTCCCCCACCAAGTGATCAGAATCCCACAAAGTGTCCATAAACACCTTAGTAATCTTTATTAGTGTTTTCCCCATTTATTTATCTCCACATTTAAAGGACAAAATTCACAAAACAGGAATTCTGTCTAAAAAAAGCCTTGTTTGTGCGACCGCTGACAAATGTGTCAATGGCGCCCCCTTGTGCAGTCCCGTCATTATTGTTTTGACCAAAAAAAACTTTTTGATTAAAATCAGGCTTAGAACAAGGTTAAGCTCTGGTCTTGGAATTTGGTTCAATTTAGGATTTAGTTTTAAAATTGGTTAAGTTTAGGATTTGGATAAGGGTTACGAGTTAGTTTAGGAGTTTGGTTAAGTGTCCGGATTTTGATGAGGTTAAATTTAGAAACTTAATTTTGGTTAAGCTTAGAATCTAGAATTAGTTAAGTTTAGGATTTCCAATGTTCGGCTTAGAACAAGGCTAAGATCTGGTCTTGGAATTTGGTTCAATTTAGGATTTAGGTTTGGAATTGGTTAAGTTTAGGATTTGGATAAGGGTTACGAGTTAGTTTAGGAGTTTGGTTAAGTGTCAGGATTTTGATGTTAAGGAAAAGGAAAGTCCACGGGTAGGCAATGTGACTGCATCTCGACCAAAACCCCAGGTTTTCTGACCCGACCCGTGGAGAGGGTGAAAAGTTCCCCTGATAGGTAATGGGAAATGGGACTGCATCTCGACCAAAACCCCAGGTCTTCTGACTCGACCCGTGGAGAGGGTGAAGAGTTCCACGGATAGGCAATGGGAGATGGGACTGCATCTCGACCAAAACCCCAGGTTGCCTGACCCGACACGTGGCGAGGGTGAAAAACAATGTTAATCAGGAAAAGGGAAAATTAGAACAGTATGCGACCCGATAATTTGGCTTAAGGTCCTACCGGGATGTCCGAAGGGCACTGGCTGGTTAGGTCTTTTGAGTTTGTCTCGTTACACCTTCCCCTTAGGGTCCGCCGACCCCGTCGGTTTAAATAGAAGGCAACGGATGGCACGGGCCAACGCATGTCTCCGCAGTAAACCCCGCCGTACCAGGCCCCATAAAATCCGGATGGTGTACGAAGGACGGCGAAGTGAGAGTGCACCTCAGCCAGAACCTCCCCCGAGTAGCTGAGGCGCTACCCAGGTCTCCGGCCAGCAAGATGGGAAATTAGTGGAAAGCGGGAGAAAAAAACATCAAGCTAAAGTCCTACCCTTGGATTATATTATGCCTATTCACTTTGAATTATTTTTTAATTGTTTTTGACTTAATATCCTGTTTTTATAGTCCATCAGCTGGTTGCTCTAGAAAGTCATGAAGTCATCATTGTTGTAGGTAATTTGAACGTCAAAATTTTGTAGACACCTCATCAGTAGTGGACCTTGGGGTCACAGAGTGTTTCGGCCATTATCACAAGACACCCTCGCCCAAGGGAGGCCCCGCCGGGGTCGATCAAGCCCCGGAGTGTGTCTACCTCGTCAATTCAAATGTCATTCAGCTGTCCAGTCAACTGTCTAGCTTTAACGCTGACAGAGTAGAACAATTGGTCAATCTGTTAGATATATTGAGAATGTAGCTATTAGTTTTATAACTTTTGGTTTATTTCGTGTGCATTTTGTCTACATTATTTAATTTTTGGGCATATATTGCATAGCATTTGAGACTGTCAAGTACTCACCTGTCTTTGCTAATGGAACAAATAAAAACTGGTTGCAACTTACCTTGTGTCGAATTCCTTCCCATTCTCTCTTTCTTCTCTTTTTACTTGCACCACTCTCTGGCGTCCCAGAGCCACTACTGATCGCCCACTCCCATGAGCCTCAGCCAAGTGTCATGGCAGGCTCCCGTCAAACCATCACCCCTCCGTATTGTAGCTAATCTGAGCATTAGCCAACCGGAAGTACCCATAAGCCCCCGCGGCGCGTCATAGGTTGCCTGTAAACCATACCGTTACTAAAACCGCCCCACCAAATGATGATACTCGAATAAAATTCGATTTGTATAGTTTAATCTTGCTAACCCGGTCATTCCTGTCCGTCAACTTCTCTCCAACAATAACCGTGCTGTATATTGATTGAAACGAGATAGGCATTAACATAAAGTAGCTAAACAACGGCAGCAAACCGGAAGTACGTAAGATTCCGCCCAGTGTCATGGCAACCATCTGTCAACCATCGCATTTATCTTAATATCCTCCCCCACCAAGTGATCAGAATCCCACAAAGTGTCCATAAACACCTTAGTAATCTTTATTAGTGTTTTCCCCATTTATTTATCTCCACATTTAAAGGACAAAATTCACAAAACAGGAATTCTGTCTAAAAAAAGCCTTGTTTGTGCGACCGCTGACAAATGTGTCAATGGCGCCCCCTTGTGCAGTCCCGTCATTATTGTTTTGACCAAAAAAAACTTTTTGATTAAAATCAGGCTTAGAACAAGGTTAAGCTCTGGTCTTGGAATTTGGTTCAATTTAGGATTTAGTTTTAAAATTGGTTAAGTTTAGGATTTGGATAAGGGTTACGAGTTAGTTTAGGAGTTTGGTTAAGTGTCCGGATTTTGATGAGGTTAAATTTAGAAACTTAATTTTGGTTAAGCTTAGAATCTAGAATTAGTTAAGTTTAGGATTTCCAATGTTCGGCTTAGAACAAGGCTAAGATCTGGTCTTGGAATTTGGTTCAATTTAGGATTTAGGTTTGGAATTGGTTAAGTTTAGGATTTGGATAAGGGTTACGAGTTAGTTTAGGAGTTTGGTTAAGTGTCAGGATTTTGATGTTAAGGAAAAGGAAAGTCCACGGGTAGGCAATGTGACTGCATCTCGACCAAAACCCCAGGTTTTCTGACCCGACCCGTGGAGAGGGTGAAAAGTTCCCCTGATAGGTAATGGGAAATGGGACTGCATCTCGACCAAAACCCCAGGTCTTCTGACTCGACCCGTGGAGAGGGTGAAGAGTTCCACGGATAGGCAATGGGAGATGGGACTGCATCTCGACCAAAACCCCAGGTTGCCTGACCCGACACGTGGCGAGGGTGAAAAACAATGTTAATCAGGAAAAGGGAAAATTAGAACAGTATGCGACCCGATAATTTGGCTTAAGGTCCTACCGGGATGTCCGAAGGGCACTGGCTGGTTAGGTCTTTTGAGTTTGTCTCGTTACACCTTCCCCTTAGGGTCCGCCGACCCCGTCGGTTTAAATAGAAGGCAACGGATGGCACGGGCCAACGCATGTCTCCGCAGTAAACCCCGCCGTACCAGGCCCCATAAAATCCGGATGGTGTACGAAGGACGGCGAAGTGAGAGTGCACCTCAGCCAGAACCTCCCCCGAGTAGCTGAGGCGCTACCCAGGTCTCCGGCCAGCAAGATGGGAAATTAGTGGAAAGCGGGAGAAAAAAACATCAAGCTAAAGTCCTACCCTTGGATTATATTATGCCTATTCACTTTGAATTATTTTTTAATTGTTTTTGACTTAATATCCTGTTTTTATAGTCCATCAGCTGGTTGCTCTAGAAAGTCATGAAGTCATCATTGTTGTAGGTAATTTGAACGTCAAAATTTTGTAGACACCTCATCAGTAGTGGACCTTGGGGTCACAGAGTGTTTCGGCCATTATCACAAGACACCCTCGCCCAAGGGAGGCCCCGCCGGGGTCGATCAAGCCCCGGAGTGTGTCTACCTCGTCAATTCAAATGTCATTCAGCTGTCCAGTCAACTGTCTAGCTTTAACGCTGACAGAGTAGAACAATTGGTCAATCTGTTAGATATATTGAGAATGTAGCTATTAGTTTTATAACTTTTGGTTTATTTCGTGTGCATTTTGTCTACATTATTTAATTTTTGGGCATATATTGCATAGCATTTGAGACTGTCAAGTACTCACCTGTCTTTGCTAATGGAACAAATAAAAACTGGTTGCAACTTACCTTGTGTCGAATTCCTTCCCATTCTCTCTTTCTTCTCTTTTTACTTGCGCCACTCTCTGGCGTCCCGGAGCCACTACTGATCGCCCACTCCCATGAGCCTCAGCCAAGTGTCATGGCAGGCTCCCGTCAAACCATCACCCCTCCGTATTGTAGCTAATCTGAGCATTAGCCAACCGGAAGTACCCATAAGCCCCCGCGGCGCGTCATAGGTTGCCTGTAAACCATACCGTTACTAAAACCGCCCCACCAAATGATGATACTCGAATAAAATTCGATTTGTATAGTTTAATCTTGCTAACCCGGTCATTCCTGTCCGTCAACTTCTCTCCAACAATAACCGTGCTGTATATTGATTGAAACGAGATAGGCATTAACATAAAGTAGCTAAACAACGGCAGCAAACCGGAAGTACGTAAGATTCCGCCCAGTGTCATGGCAACCATCTGTCAACCATCGCATTTATCTTAATATCCTCCCCCACCAAGTGATCAGAATCCCACAAAGTGTCCATAAACACCTTAGTAATCTTTATTAGTGTTTTCCCCATTTATTTATCTCCACATTTAAAGGACAAAATTCACAAAACAGGAATTCTGTCTAAAAAAAGCCTTGTTTGTGCGACCGCTGACAAATGTGTCAATGGCGCCCCCTTGTGCAGTCCCGTCATTATTGTTTTGACCAAAAAAAACTTTTTGATTAAAATCAGGCTTAGAACAAGGTTAAGCTCTGGTCTTGGAATTTGGTTCAATTTAGGATTTAGTTTTAAAATTGGTTAAGTTTAGGATTTGGATAAGGGTTACGAGTTAGTTTAGGAGTTTGGTTAAGTGTCCGGATTTTGATGAGGTTAAATTTAGAAACTTAATTTTGGTTAAGCTTAGAATCTAGAATTAGTTAAGTTTAGGATTTCCAATGTTCGGCTTAGAACAAGGCTAAGATCTGGTCTTGGAATTTGGTTCAATTTAGGATTTAGGTTTGGAATTGGTTAAGTTTAGGATTTGGATAAGGGTTACGAGTTAGTTTAGGAGTTTGGTTAAGTGTCAGGATTTTGATGTTAAGGAAAAGGAAAGTCCACGGGTAGGCAATGTGACTGCATCTCGACCAAAACCCCAGGTTTTCTGACCCGACCCGTGGAGAGGGTGAAAAGTTCCCCTGATAGGTAATGGGAAATGGGACTGCATCTCGACCAAAACCCCAGGTCTTCTGACTCGACCCGTGGAGAGGGTGAAGAGTTCCACGGATAGGCAATGGGAGATGGGACTGCATCTCGACCAAAACCCCAGGTTGCCTGACCCGACACGTGGCGAGGGTGAAAAACAATGTTAATCAGGAAAAGGGAAAATTAGAACAGTATGCGACCCGATAATTTGGCTTAAGGTCCTACCGGGATGTCCGAAGGGCACTGGCTGGTTAGGTCTTTTGAGTTTGTCTCGTTACACCTTCCCCTTAGGGTCCGCCGACCCCGTCGGTTTAAATAGAAGGCAACGGATGGCACGGGCCAACGCATGTCTCCGCAGTAAACCCCGCCGTACCAGGCCCCATAAAATCCGGATGGTGTACGAAGGACGGCGAAGTGAGAGTGCACCTCAGCCAGAACCTCCCCCGAGTAGCTGAGGCGCTACCCAGGTCTCCGGCCAGCAAGATGGGAAATTAGTGGAAAGCGGGAGAAAAAAACATCAAGCTAAAGTCCTACCCTTGGATTATATTATGCCTATTCACTTTGAATTATTTTTTAATTGTTTTTGACTTAATATCCTGTTTTTATAGTCCATCAGCTGGTTGCTCTAGAAAGTCATGAAGTCATCATTGTTGTAGGTAATTTGAACGTCAAAATTTTGTAGACACCTCATCAGTAGTGGACCTTGGGGTCACAGAGTGTTTCGGCCATTATCACAAGACACCCTCGCCCAAGGGAGGCCCCGCCGGGGTCGATCAAGCCCCGGAGTGTGTCTACCTCGTCAATTCAAATGTCATTCAGCTGTCCAGTCAACTGTCTAGCTTTAACGCTGACAGAGTAGAACAATTGGTCAATCTGTTAGGGTTAGGGTTAGGGTTAGGGTTAGGGTTAGGGTTAGGGTTAGGGTTAGGGTTAGGGTTAGGGTTAGGGTTAGGGTTAGGGTTAGGGTTAGGGTTAGGGTTAGGGTTAGGGTTAGGGTTAGGGTTAGGGTTAGGGTTAGGGTTAGGGTTAGGGTTAGGGTTAGGGTTAGGTCTTTTGAGTTTGTCTCGTTACACCTTCCCCTTAGGGTCCGCCGACCCCGTCGGTTTAAATAGAAGGCAACGGATGGCACGGGCCAGCGCATGTCTCCGCAGTAAACCCCGCCGTACCAGGCCCCATAAAATCCGGATGGTGTACGAAGGACGGCGAAGTGAGAGTGCACCTCAGCCAGAACCTCCCCCGAGTAGCTGAGGCGCTACCCAGGTCTTCGGCCAGCAAGATGGGAAATTAGTGGAAAGCGGGAGAAAAAAACATCAAGCTAAAGTCCTACCCTTGGATTATATTATGCCTATTCACTTTGAATTATTTTTTAATTGTTTTTGACTTAATATCCTGTTTTTATAGTCCATCAGCTGGTTGCTCTAGAAAGTCATGAAGTCATCATTGTTGTAGGTAATTTGAACGTCAAAATTTTGTAGACACCTCATCAGTAGTGGACCTTGGGGTCACAGAGTGTTTCGGCCATTATCACAAGACACCCTCGCCCAAGGGAGGCCCCGCCGGGGTCGATCAAGCCCCGGAGTGTGTCTACCTCGTCAATTCAAATGTCATTCAGCTGTCCAGTCAACTGTCTAGCTTTAACGCTGACAGAGTAGAACAATTGGTCAATCTGTTAGATATATTGAGAATGTAGCTATTAGTTTTATAACTTTTGGTTTATTTCGTGTGCATTTTGTCTACATTATTTAATTTTTGGGCATATATTGCATAGCATTTGAGACTGTCAAGTACTCACCTGTCTTTGCTAATGGAACAAATAAAAACTGGTTGCAACTTACCTTGTGTCGAATTCCTTCCCATTCTCTCTTTCTCTCTCTTCTCTTCTTACTTGCGCCACTCTCTGGCGTCCCGGAGCCACTACTGATCGCCCACTCCCATGAGCCTCAGCCAAGTGTCATGGCAGGCTCCCGTCAAACCATCACCCCTCCGTATTGTAGCTAATCTGAGCATTAGCCAACCGGAAGTACCCATAAGCCCCCGCGGCGCGTCATAGGTTGCCTGTAAACCATACCGTTACTAAAACCGCCCCACCAAATGATGATACTCGAATAAAATTCGATTTGTATAGTTTAATCTTGCTAACCCGGTCATTCCTGTCCGTCAACTTCTCTCCAACAATAACCGTGCTGTATATTGATTGAAACGAGATAGGCATTAACATAAAGTAGCTAAACAACGGCAGCAAACCGGAAGTACGTAAGATTCCGCCCAGTGTCATGGCAACCATCTGTCAACCATCGCATTTATCTTAATATCCTCCCCCACCAAGTGATCAGAATCCCACAAAGTGTCCATAAACACCTTAGTAATCTTTATTAGTGTTTTCCCCATTTATTTATCTCCACATTTAAAGGACAAAATTCACAAAACAGGAATTCTGTCTAAAAAAAGCCTTGTTTGTGCGACCGCTGACAAATGTGTCAATGGCGCCCCCTTGTGCAGTCCCGTCATTATTGTTTTGACCAAAAAAAACTTTTTGATTAAAATCAGGCTTAGAACAAGGTTAAGCTCTGGTCTTGGAATTTGGTTCAATTTAGGATTTAGTTTTAAAATTGGTTAAGTTTAGGATTTGGATAAGGGTTACGAGTTAGTTTAGGAGTTTGGTTAAGTGTCCGGATTTTGATGAGGTTAAATTTAGAAACTTAATTTTGGTTAAGCTTAGAATCTAGAATTAGTTAAGTTTAGGATTTCCAATGTTCGGCTTAGAACAAGGCTAAGATCTGGTCTTGGAATTTGGTTCAATTTAGGATTTAGGTTTGGAATTGGTTAAGTTTAGGATTTGGATAAGGGTTACGAGTTAGTTTAGGAGTTTGGTTAAGTGTCAGGATTTTGATGTTAAGGAAAAGGAAAGTCCACGGGTAGGCAATGTGACTGCATCTCGACCAAAACCCCAGGTTTTCTGACCCGACCCGTGGAGAGGGTGAAAAGTTCCCCTGATAGGTAATGGGAAATGGGACTGCATCTCGACCAAAACCCCAGGTCTTCTGACTCGACCCGTGGAGAGGGTGAAGAGTTCCACGGATAGGCAATGGGAGATGGGACTGCATCTCGACCAAAACCCCAGGTTGCCTGACCCGACACGTGGCGAGGGTGAAAAACGATGTTGATCAGGAAAAGGGAAAATTAGAACAGTATGCGACCCGATAATTTGGCTTAAGGTCCTACCGGGATGTCCGAAGGGCACTGGCTGGTTAGGTCTTTTGAGTTTGTCTCGTTACACCTTCCCCTTAGGGTCCGCCGACCCCGTCGGTTTAAATAGAAGGCAACGGATGGCACGGGCCAGCGCATGTCTCCGCAGTAAACCCCGCCGTACCAGGCCCCATAAAATCCGGATGGTGTACGAAGGACGGCGAAGTGAGAGTGCACCTCAGCCAGAACCTCCCCCGAGTAGCTGAGGCGCTACCCAGGTCTTCGGCCAGCAAGATGGGAAATTAGTGGAAAGCGGGAGAAAAAAACATCAAGCTAAAGTCCTACCCTTGGATTATATTATGCCTATTCACTTTGAATTATTTTTTAATTGTTTTTGACTTAATATCCTGTTTTTATAGTCCATCAGCTGGTTGCTCTAGAAAGTCATGAAGTCATCATTGTTGTAGGTAATTTGAACGTCAAAATTTTGTAGACACCTCATCAGTAGTGGACCTTGGGGTCACAGAGTGTTTCGGCCATTATCACAAGACACCCTCGCCCAAGGGAGGCCCCGCCGGGGTCGATCAAGCCCCGGAGTGTGTCTACCTCGTCAATTCAAATGTCATTCAGCTGTCCAGTCAACTGTCTAGCTTTAACGCTGACAGAGTAGAACAATTGGTCAATCTGTTAGATATATTGAGAATGTAGCTATTAGTTTTATAACTTTTGGTTTATTTCGTGTGCATTTTGTCTACATTATTTAATTTTTGGGCATATATTGCATAGCATTTGAGACTGTCAAGTACTCACCTGTCTTTGCTAATGGAACAAATAAAAACTGGTTGCAACTTACCTTGTGTCGAATTCCTTCCCATTCTCTCTTTCTCTCTCTTCTCTTCTTACTTGCGCCACTCTCTGGCGTCCCGGAGCCACTACTGATCGCCCACTCCCATGAGCCTCAGCCAAGTGTCATGGCAGGCTCCCGTCAAACCATCACCCCTCCGTATTGTAGCTAATCTGAGCATTAGCCAACCGGAAGTACCCATAAGCCCCCGCGGCGCGTCATAGGTTGCCTGTAAACCATACCGTTACTAAAACCGCCCCACCAAATGATGATACTCGAATAAAATTCGATTTGTATAGTTTAATCTTGCTAACCCGGTCATTCCTGTCCGTCAACTTCTCTCCAACAATAACCGTGCTGTATATTGATTGAAACGAGATAGGCATTAACATAAAGTAGCTAAACAACGGCAGCAAACCGGAAGTACGTAAGATTCCGCCCAGTGTCATGGCAACCATCTGTCAACCATCGCATTTATCTTAATATCCTCCCCCACCAAGTGATCAGAATCCCACAAAGTGTCCATAAACACCTTAGTAATCTTTATTAGTGTTTTCCCCATTTATTTATCTCCACATTTAAAGGACAAAATTCACAAAACAGGAATTCTGTCTAAAAAAAGCCTTGTTTGTGCGACCGCTGACAAATGTGTCAATGGCGCCCCCTTGTGCAGTCCCGTCATTATTGTTTTGACCAAAAAAAACTTTTTGATTAAAATCAGGCTTAGAACAAGGTTAAGCTCTGGTCTTGGAATTTGGTTCAATTTAGGATTTAGTTTTAAAATTGGTTAAGTTTAGGATTTGGATAAGGGTTACGAGTTAGTTTAGGAGTTTGGTTAAGTGTCCGGATTTTGATGAGGTTAAATTTAGAAACTTAATTTTGGTTAAGCTTAGAATCTAGAATTAGTTAAGTTTAGGATTTCCAATGTTCGGCTTAGAACAAGGCTAAGATCTGGTCTTGGAATTTGGTTCAATTTAGGATTTAGGTTTGGAATTGGTTAAGTTTAGGATTTGGATAAGGGTTACGAGTTAGTTTAGGAGTTTGGTTAAGTGTCAGGATTTTGATGTTAAGGAAAAGGAAAGTCCACGGGTAGGCAATGTGACTGCATCTCGACCAAAACCCCAGGTTTTCTGACCCGACCCGTGGAGAGGGTGAAAAGTTCCCCTGATAGGTAATGGGAAATGGGACTGCATCTCGACCAAAACCCCAGGTCTTCTGACTCGACCCGTGGAGAGGGTGAAGAGTTCCACGGATAGGCAATGGGAGATGGGACTGCATCTCGACCAAAACCCCAGGTTGCCTGACCCGACACGTGGCGAGGGTGAAAAACGATGTTGATCAGGAAAAGGGAAAATTAGAACAGTATGCGACCCGATAATTTGGCTTAAGGTCCTACCGGGATGTCCGAAGGGCACTGGCTGGTTAGGTCTTTTGAGTTTGTCTCGTTACACCTTCCCCTTAGGGTCCGCCGACCCCGTCGGTTTAAATAGAAGGCAACGGATGGCACGGGCCAGCGCATGTCTCCGCAGTAAACCCCGCCGTACCAGGCCCCATAAAATCCGGATGGTGTACGAAGGACGGCGAAGTGAGAGTGCACCTCAGCCAGAACCTCCCCCGAGTAGCTGAGGCGCTACCCAGGTCTTCGGCCAGCAAGATGGGAAATTAGTGGAAAGCGGGAGAAAAAAACATCAAGCTAAAGTCCTACCCTTGGATTATATTATGCCTATTCACTTTGAATTATTTTTTAATTGTTTTTGACTTAATATCCTGTTTTTATAGTCCATCAGCTGGTTGCTCTAGAAAGTCATGAAGTCATCATTGTTGTAGGTAATTTGAACGTCAAAATTTTGTAGACACCTCATCAGTAGTGGACCTTGGGGTCACAGAGTGTTTCGGCCATTATCACAAGACACCCTCGCCCAAGGGAGGCCCCGCCGGGGTCGATCAAGCCCCGGAGTGTGTCTACCTCGTCAATTCAAATGTCATTCAGCTGTCCAGTCAACTGTCTAGCTTTAACGCTGACAGAGTAGAACAATTGGTCAATCTGTTAGATATATTGAGAATGTAGCTATTAGTTTTATAACTTTTGGTTTATTTCGTGTGCATTTTGTCTACATTATTTAATTTTTGGGCATATATTGCATAGCATTTGAGACTGTCAAGTACTCACCTGTCTTTGCTAATGGAACAAATAAAAACTGGTTGCAACTTACCTTGTGTCGAATTCCTTCCCATTCTCTCTTTCTCTCTCTTCTCTTCTTACTTGCGCCACTCTCTGGCGTCCCGGAGCCACTACTGATCGCCCACTCCCATGAGCCTCAGCCAAGTGTCATGGCAGGCTCCCGTCAAACCATCACCCCTCCGTATTGTAGCTAATCTGAGCATTAGCCAACCGGAAGTACCCATAAGCCCCCGCGGCGCGTCATAGGTTGCCTGTAAACCATACCGTTACTAAAACCGCCCCACCAAATGATGATACTCGAATAAAATTCGATTTGTATAGTTTAATCTTGCTAACCCGGTCATTCCTGTCCGTCAACTTCTCTCCAACAATAACCGTGCTGTATATTGATTGAAACGAGATAGGCATTAACATAAAGTAGCTAAACAACGGCAGCAAACCGGAAGTACGTAAGATTCCGCCCAGTGTCATGGCAACCATCTGTCAACCATCGCATTTATCTTAATATCCTCCCCCACCAAGTGATCAGAATCCCACAAAGTGTCCATAAACACCTTAGTAATCTTTATTAGTGTTTTCCCCATTTATTTATCTCCACATTTAAAGGACAAAATTCACAAAACAGGAATTCTGTCTAAAAAAAGCCTTGTTTGTGCGACCGCTGACAAATGTGTCAATGGCGCCCCCTTGTGCAGTCCCGTCATTATTGTTTTGACCAAAAAAAACTTTTTGATTAAAATCAGGCTTAGAACAAGGTTAAGCTCTGGTCTTGGAATTTGGTTCAATTTAGGATTTAGTTTTAAAATTGGTTAAGTTTAGGATTTGGATAAGGGTTACGAGTTAGTTTAGGAGTTTGGTTAAGTGTCCGGATTTTGATGAGGTTAAATTTAGAAACTTAATTTTGGTTAAGCTTAGAATCTAGAATTAGTTAAGTTTAGGATTTCCAATGTTCGGCTTAGAACAAGGCTAAGATCTGGTCTTGGAATTTGGTTCAATTTAGGATTTAGGTTTGGAATTGGTTAAGTTTAGGATTTGGATAAGGGTTACGAGTTAGTTTAGGAGTTTGGTTAAGTGTCAGGATTTTGATGTTAAGGAAAAGGAAAGTCCACGGGTAGGCAATGTGACTGCATCTCGACCAAAACCCCAGGTTTTCTGACCCGACCCGTGGAGAGGGTGAAAAGTTCCCCTGATAGGTAATGGGAAATGGGACTGCATCTCGACCAAAACCCCAGGTCTTCTGACTCGACCCGTGGAGAGGGTGAAGAGTTCCACGGATAGGCAATGGGAGATGGGACTGCATCTCGACCAAAACCCCAGGTTGCCTGACCCGACACGTGGCGAGGGTGAAAAACGATGTTGATCAGGAAAAGGGAAAATTAGAACAGTATGCGACCCGATAATTTGGCTTAAGGTCCTACCGGGATGTCCGAAGGGCACTGGCTGGTTAGGTCTTTTGAGTTTGTCTCGTTACACCTTCCCCTTAGGGTCCGCCGACCCCGTCGGTTTAAATAGAAGGCAACGGATGGCACGGGCCAGCGCATGTCTCCGCAGTAAACCCCGCCGTACCAGGCCCCATAAAATCCGGATGGTGTACGAAGGACGGCGAAGTGAGAGTGCACCTCAGCCAGAACCTCCCCCGAGTAGCTGAGGCGCTACCCAGGTCTTCGGCCAGCAAGATGGGAAATTAGTGGAAAGCGGGAGAAAAAAACATCAAGCTAAAGTCCTACCCTTGGATTATATTATGCCTATTCACTTTGAATTATTTTTTAATTGTTTTTGACTTAATATCCTGTTTTTATAGTCCATCAGCTGGTTGCTCTAGAAAGTCATGAAGTCATCATTGTTGTAGGTAATTTGAACGTCAAAATTTTGTAGACACCTCATCAGTAGTGGACCTTGGGGTCACAGAGTGTTTCGGCCATTATCACAAGACACCCTCGCCCAAGGGAGGCCCCGCCGGGGTCGATCAAGCCCCGGAGTGTGTCTACCTCGTCAATTCAAATGTCATTCAGCTGTCCAGTCAACTGTCTAGCTTTAACGCTGACAGAGTAGAACAATTGGTCAATCTGTTAGATATATTGAGAATGTAGCTATTAGTTTTATAACTTTTGGTTTATTTCGTGTGCATTTTGTCTACATTATTTAATTTTTGGGCATATATTGCATAGCATTTGAGACTGTCAAGTACTCACCTGTCTTTGCTAATGGAACAAATAAAAACTGGTTGCAACTTACCTTGTGTCGAATTCCTTCCCATTCTCTCTTTCTCTCTCTTCTCTTCTTACTTGCGCCACTCTCTGGCGTCCCGGAGCCACTACTGATCGCCCACTCCCATGAGCCTCAGCCAAGTGTCATGGCAGGCTCCCGTCAAACCATCACCCCTCCGTATTGTAGCTAATCTGAGCATTAGCCAACCGGAAGTACCCATAAGCCCCCGCGGCGCGTCATAGGTTGCCTGTAAACCATACCGTTACTAAAACCGCCCCACCAAATGATGATACTCGAATAAAATTCGATTTGTATAGTTTAATCTTGCTAACCCGGTCATTCCTGTCCGTCAACTTCTCTCCAACAATAACCGTGCTGTATATTGATTGAAACGAGATAGGCATTAACATAAAGTAGCTAAACAACGGCAGCAAACCGGAAGTACGTAAGATTCCGCCCAGTGTCATGGCAACCATCTGTCAACCATCGCATTTATCTTAATATCCTCCCCCACCAAGTGATCAGAATCCCACAAAGTGTCCATAAACACCTTAGTAATCTTTATTAGTGTTTTCCCCATTTATTTATCTCCACATTTAAAGGACAAAATTCACAAAACAGGAATTCTGTCTAAAAAAAGCCTTGTTTGTGCGACCGCTGACAAATGTGTCAATGGCGCCCCCTTGTGCAGTCCCGTCATTATTGTTTTGACCAAAAAAAACTTTTTGATTAAAATCAGGCTTAGAACAAGGTTAAGCTCTGGTCTTGGAATTTGGTTCAATTTAGGATTTAGTTTTAAAATTGGTTAAGTTTAGGATTTGGATAAGGGTTACGAGTTAGTTTAGGAGTTTGGTTAAGTGTCCGGATTTTGATGAGGTTAAATTTAGAAACTTAATTTTGGTTAAGCTTAGAATCTAGAATTAGTTAAGTTTAGGATTTCCAATGTTCGGCTTAGAACAAGGCTAAGATCTGGTCTTGGAATTTGGTTCAATTTAGGATTTAGGTTTGGAATTGGTTAAGTTTAGGATTTGGATAAGGGTTACGAGTTAGTTTAGGAGTTTGGTTAAGTGTCAGGATTTTGATGTTAAGGAAAAGGAAAGTCCACGGGTAGGCAATGTGACTGCATCTCGACCAAAACCCCAGGTTTTCTGACCCGACCCGTGGAGAGGGTGAAAAGTTCCCCTGATAGGTAATGGGAAATGGGACTGCATCTCGACCAAAACCCCAGGTCTTCTGACTCGACCCGTGGAGAGGGTGAAGAGTTCCACGGATAGGCAATGGGAGATGGGACTGCATCTCGACCAAAACCCCAGGTTGCCTGACCCGACACGTGGCGAGGGTGAAAAACGATGTTGATCAGGAAAAGGGAAAATTAGAACAGTATGCGACCCGATAATTTGGCTTAAGGTCCTACCGGGATGTCCGAAGGGCACTGGCTGGTTAGGTCTTTTGAGTTTGTCTCGTTACACCTTCCCCTTAGGGTCCGCCGACCCCGTCGGTTTAAATAGAAGGCAACGGATGGCACGGGCCAGCGCATGTCTCCGCAGTAAACCCCGCCGTACCAGGCCCCATAAAATCCGGATGGTGTACGAAGGACGGCGAAGTGAGAGTGCACCTCAGCCAGAACCTCCCCCGAGTAGCTGAGGCGCTACCCAGGTCTTCGGCCAGCAAGATGGGAAATTAGTGGAAAGCGGGAGAAAAAAACATCAAGCTAAAGTCCTACCCTTGGATTATATTATGCCTATTCACTTTGAATTATTTTTTAATTGTTTTTGACTTAATATCCTGTTTTTATAGTCCATCAGCTGGTTGCTCTAGAAAGTCATGAAGTCATCATTGTTGTAGGTAATTTGAACGTCAAAATTTTGTAGACACCTCATCAGTAGTGGACCTTGGGGTCACAGAGTGTTTCGGCCATTATCACAAGACACCCTCGCCCAAGGGAGGCCCCGCCGGGGTCGATCAAGCCCCGGAGTGTGTCTACCTCGTCAATTCAAATGTCATTCAGCTGTCCAGTCAACTGTCTAGCTTTAACGCTGACAGAGTAGAACAATTGGTCAATCTGTTAGATATATTGAGAATGTAGCTATTAGTTTTATAACTTTTGGTTTATTTCGTGTGCATTTTGTCTACATTATTTAATTTTTGGGCATATATTGCATAGCATTTGAGACTGTCAAGTACTCACCTGTCTTTGCTAATGGAACAAATAAAAACTGGTTGCAACTTACCTTGTGTCGAATTCCTTCCCATTCTCTCTTTCTCTCTCTTCTCTTCTTACTTGCGCCACTCTCTGGCGTCCCGGAGCCACTACTGATCGCCCACTCCCATGAGCCTCAGCCAAGTGTCATGGCAGGCTCCCGTCAAACCATCACCCCTCCGTATTGTAGCTAATCTGAGCATTAGCCAACCGGAAGTACCCATAAGCCCCCGCGGCGCGTCATAGGTTGCCTGTAAACCATACCGTTACTAAAACCGCCCCACCAAATGATGATACTCGAATAAAATTCGATTTGTATAGTTTAATCTTGCTAACCCGGTCATTCCTGTCCGTCAACTTCTCTCCAACAATAACCGTGCTGTATATTGATTGAAACGAGATAGGCATTAACATAAAGTAGCTAAACAACGGCAGCAAACCGGAAGTACGTAAGATTCCGCCCAGTGTCATGGCAACCATCTGTCAACCATCGCATTTATCTTAATATCCTCCCCCACCAAGTGATCAGAATCCCACAAAGTGTCCATAAACACCTTAGTAATCTTTATTAGTGTTTTCCCCATTTATTTATCTCCACATTTAAAGGACAAAATTCACAAAACAGGAATTCTGTCTAAAAAAAGCCTTGTTTGTGCGACCGCTGACAAATGTGTCAATGGCGCCCCCTTGTGCAGTCCCGTCATTATTGTTTTGACCAAAAAAAACTTTTTGATTAAAATCAGGCTTAGAACAAGGTTAAGCTCTGGTCTTGGAATTTGGTTCAATTTAGGATTTAGTTTTAAAATTGGTTAAGTTTAGGATTTGGATAAGGGTTACGAGTTAGTTTAGGAGTTTGGTTAAGTGTCCGGATTTTGATGAGGTTAAATTTAGAAACTTAATTTTGGTTAAGCTTAGAATCTAGAATTAGTTAAGTTTAGGATTTCCAATGTTCGGCTTAGAACAAGGCTAAGATCTGGTCTTGGAATTTGGTTCAATTTAGGATTTAGGTTTGGAATTGGTTAAGTTTAGGATTTGGATAAGGGTTACGAGTTAGTTTAGGAGTTTGGTTAAGTGTCAGGATTTTGATGTTAAGGAAAAGGAAAGTCCACGGGTAGGCAATGTGACTGCATCTCGACCAAAACCCCAGGTTTTCTGACCCGACCCGTGGAGAGGGTGAAAAGTTCCCCTGATAGGTAATGGGAAATGGGACTGCATCTCGACCAAAACCCCAGGTCTTCTGACTCGACCCGTGGAGAGGGTGAAGAGTTCCACGGATAGGCAATGGGAGATGGGACTGCATCTCGACCAAAACCCCAGGTTGCCTGACCCGACACGTGGCGAGGGTGAAAAACGATGTTGATCAGGAAAAGGGAAAATTAGAACAGTATGCGACCCGATAATTTGGCTTAAGGTCCTACCGGGATGTCCGAAGGGCACTGGCTGGTTAGGTCTTTTGAGTTTGTCTCGTTACACCTTCCCCTTAGGGTCCGCCGACCCCGTCGGTTTAAATAGAAGGCAACGGATGGCACGGGCCAGCGCATGTCTCCGCAGTAAACCCCGCCGTACCAGGCCCCATAAAATCCGGATGGTGTACGAAGGACGGCGAAGTGAGAGTGCACCTCAGCCAGAACCTCCCCCGAGTAGCTGAGGCGCTACCCAGGTCTTCGGCCAGCAAGATGGGAAATTAGTGGAAAGCGGGAGAAAAAAACATCAAGCTAAAGTCCTACCCTTGGATTATATTATGCCTATTCACTTTGAATTATTTTTTAATTGTTTTTGACTTAATATCCTGTTTTTATAGTCCATCAGCTGGTTGCTCTAGAAAGTCATGAAGTCATCATTGTTGTAGGTAATTTGAACGTCAAAATTTTGTAGACACCTCATCAGTAGTGGACCTTGGGGTCACAGAGTGTTTCGGCCATTATCACAAGACACCCTCGCCCAAGGGAGGCCCCGCCGGGGTCGATCAAGCCCCGGAGTGTGTCTACCTCGTCAATTCAAATGTCATTCAGCTGTCCAGTCAACTGTCTAGCTTTAACGCTGACAGAGTAGAACAATTGGTCAATCTGTTAGATATATTGAGAATGTAGCTATTAGTTTTATAACTTTTGGTTTATTTCGTGTGCATTTTGTCTACATTATTTAATTTTTGGGCATATATTGCATAGCATTTGAGACTGTCAAGTACTCACCTGTCTTTGCTAATGGAACAAATAAAAACTGGTTGCAACTTACCTTGTGTCGAATTCCTTCCCATTCTCTCTTTCTCTCTCTTCTCTTCTTACTTGCGCCACTCTCTGGCGTCCCGGAGCCACTACTGATCGCCCACTCCCATGAGCCTCAGCCAAGTGTCATGGCAGGCTCCCGTCAAACCATCACCCCTCCGTATTGTAGCTAATCTGAGCATTAGCCAACCGGAAGTACCCATAAGCCCCCGCGGCGCGTCATAGGTTGCCTGTAAACCATACCGTTACTAAAACCGCCCCACCAAATGATGATACTCGAATAAAATTCGATTTGTATAGTTTAATCTTGCTAACCCGGTCATTCCTGTCCGTCAACTTCTCTCCAACAATAACCGTGCTGTATATTGATTGAAACGAGATAGGCATTAACATAAAGTAGCTAAACAACGGCAGCAAACCGGAAGTACGTAAGATTCCGCCCAGTGTCATGGCAACCATCTGTCAACCATCGCATTTATCTTAATATCCTCCCCCACCAAGTGATCAGAATCCCACAAAGTGTCCATAAACACCTTAGTAATCTTTATTAGTGTTTTCCCCATTTATTTATCTCCACATTTAAAGGACAAAATTCACAAAACAGGAATTCTGTCTAAAAAAAGCCTTGTTTGTGCGACCGCTGACAAATGTGTCAATGGCGCCCCCTTGTGCAGTCCCGTCATTATTGTTTTGACCAAAAAAAACTTTTTGATTAAAATCAGGCTTAGAACAAGGTTAAGCTCTGGTCTTGGAATTTGGTTCAATTTAGGATTTAGTTTTAAAATTGGTTAAGTTTAGGATTTGGATAAGGGTTACGAGTTAGTTTAGGAGTTTGGTTAAGTGTCCGGATTTTGATGAGGTTAAATTTAGAAACTTAATTTTGGTTAAGCTTAGAATCTAGAATTAGTTAAGTTTAGGATTTCCAATGTTCGGCTTAGAACAAGGCTAAGATCTGGTCTTGGAATTTGGTTCAATTTAGGATTTAGGTTTGGAATTGGTTAAGTTTAGGATTTGGATAAGGGTTACGAGTTAGTTTAGGAGTTTGGTTAAGTGTCAGGATTTTGATGTTAAGGAAAAGGAAAGTCCACGGGTAGGCAATGTGACTGCATCTCGACCAAAACCCCAGGTTTTCTGACCCGACCCGTGGAGAGGGTGAAAAGTTCCCCTGATAGGTAATGGGAAATGGGACTGCATCTCGACCAAAACCCCAGGTCTTCTGACTCGACCCGTGGAGAGGGTGAAGAGTTCCACGGATAGGCAATGGGAGATGGGACTGCATCTCGACCAAAACCCCAGGTTGCCTGACCCGACACGTGGCGAGGGTGAAAAACGATGTTGATCAGGAAAAGGGAAAATTAGAACAGTATGCGACCCGATAATTTGGCTTAAGGTCCTACCGGGATGTCCGAAGGGCACTGGCTGGTTAGGTCTTTTGAGTTTGTCTCGTTACACCTTCCCCTTAGGGTCCGCCGACCCCGTCGGTTTAAATAGAAGGCAACGGATGGCACGGGCCAGCGCATGTCTCCGCAGTAAACCCCGCCGTACCAGGCCCCATAAAATCCGGATGGTGTACGAAGGACGGCGAAGTGAGAGTGCACCTCAGCCAGAACCTCCCCCGAGTAGCTGAGGCGCTACCCAGGTCTTCGGCCAGCAAGATGGGAAATTAGTGGAAAGCGGGAGAAAAAAACATCAAGCTAAAGTCCTACCCTTGGATTATATTATGCCTATTCACTTTGAATTATTTTTTAATTGTTTTTGACTTAATATCCTGTTTTTATAGTCCATCAGCTGGTTGCTCTAGAAAGTCATGAAGTCATCATTGTTGTAGGTAATTTGAACGTCAAAATTTTGTAGACACCTCATCAGTAGTGGACCTTGGGGTCACAGAGTGTTTCGGCCATTATCACAAGACACCCTCGCCCAAGGGAGGCCCCGCCGGGGTCGATCAAGCCCCGGAGTGTGTCTACCTCGTCAATTCAAATGTCATTCAGCTGTCCAGTCAACTGTCTAGCTTTAACGCTGACAGAGTAGAACAATTGGTCAATCTGTTAGATATATTGAGAATGTAGCTATTAGTTTTATAACTTTTGGTTTATTTCGTGTGCATTTTGTCTACATTATTTAATTTTTGGGCATATATTGCATAGCATTTGAGACTGTCAAGTACTCACCTGTCTTTGCTAATGGAACAAATAAAAACTGGTTGCAACTTACCTTGTGTCGAATTCCTTCCCATTCTCTCTTTCTCTCTCTTCTCTTCTTACTTGCGCCACTCTCTGGCGTCCCGGAGCCACTACTGATCGCCCACTCCCATGAGCCTCAGCCAAGTGTCATGGCAGGCTCCCGTCAAACCATCACCCCTCCGTATTGTAGCTAATCTGAGCATTAGCCAACCGGAAGTACCCATAAGCCCCCGCGGCGCGTCATAGGTTGCCTGTAAACCATACCGTTACTAAAACCGCCCCACCAAATGATGATACTCGAATAAAATTCGATTTGTATAGTTTAATCTTGCTAACCCGGTCATTCCTGTCCGTCAACTTCTCTCCAACAATAACCGTGCTGTATATTGATTGAAACGAGATAGGCATTAACATAAAGTAGCTAAACAACGGCAGCAAACCGGAAGTACGTAAGATTCCGCCCAGTGTCATGGCAACCATCTGTCAACCATCGCATTTATCTTAATATCCTCCCCCACCAAGTGATCAGAATCCCACAAAGTGTCCATAAACACCTTAGTAATCTTTATTAGTGTTTTCCCCATTTATTTATCTCCACATTTAAAGGACAAAATTCACAAAACAGGAATTCTGTCTAAAAAAAGCCTTGTTTGTGCGACCGCTGACAAATGTGTCAATGGCGCCCCCTTGTGCAGTCCCGTCATTATTGTTTTGACCAAAAAAAACTTTTTGATTAAAATCAGGCTTAGAACAAGGTTAAGCTCTGGTCTTGGAATTTGGTTCAATTTAGGATTTAGTTTTAAAATTGGTTAAGTTTAGGATTTGGATAAGGGTTACGAGTTAGTTTAGGAGTTTGGTTAAGTGTCCGGATTTTGATGAGGTTAAATTTAGAAACTTAATTTTGGTTAAGCTTAGAATCTAGAATTAGTTAAGTTTAGGATTTCCAATGTTCGGCTTAGAACAAGGCTAAGATCTGGTCTTGGAATTTGGTTCAATTTAGGATTTAGGTTTGGAATTGGTTAAGTTTAGGATTTGGATAAGGGTTACGAGTTAGTTTAGGAGTTTGGTTAAGTGTCAGGATTTTGATGTTAAGGAAAAGGAAAGTCCACGGGTAGGCAATGTGACTGCATCTCGACCAAAACCCCAGGTTTTCTGACCCGACCCGTGGAGAGGGTGAAAAGTTCCCCTGATAGGTAATGGGAAATGGGACTGCATCTCGACCAAAACCCCAGGTCTTCTGACTCGACCCGTGGAGAGGGTGAAGAGTTCCACGGATAGGCAATGGGAGATGGGACTGCATCTCGACCAAAACCCCAGGTTGCCTGACCCGACACGTGGCGAGGGTGAAAAACGATGTTGATCAGGAAAAGGGAAAATTAGAACAGTATGCGACCCGATAATTTGGCTTAAGGTCCTACCGGGATGTCCGAAGGGCACTGGCTGGTTAGGTCTTTTGAGTTTGTCTCGTTACACCTTCCCCTTAGGGTCCGCCGACCCCGTCGGTTTAAATAGAAGGCAACGGATGGCACGGGCCAGCGCATGTCTCCGCAGTAAACCCCGCCGTACCAGGCCCCATAAAATCCGGATGGTGTACGAAGGACGGCGAAGTGAGAGTGCACCTCAGCCAGAACCTCCCCCGAGTAGCTGAGGCGCTACCCAGGTCTTCGGCCAGCAAGATGGGAAATTAGTGGAAAGCGGGAGAAAAAAACATCAAGCTAAAGTCCTACCCTTGGATTATATTATGCCTATTCACTTTGAATTATTTTTTAATTGTTTTTGACTTAATATCCTGTTTTTATAGGGTTAGGGTTAGGGTTAGGGTTAGGGTTAGGGTTAGGGTTAGGGTTAGGGTTAGGGTTAGGGTTAGGGTTAGGGTTAGGGTTAGGGTTAGGGTTAGGGTTAGGGTTAGGGTTAGGGTTAGGGTTAGGGTTAGGGTTAGGGTTAGGGTTAGGGTTAGGGGTTAGGTCTTTTGAGTTTGTCTCGTTACACCTTCCCCTTAGGGTCCGCCGACCCCGTCGGTTTAAATAGAAGGCAACGGATGGCACGGGCCAGCGCATGTCTCCGCAGTAAACCCCGCCGTACCAGGCCCCATAAAATCCGGATGGTGTACGAAGGACGGCGAAGTGAGAGTGCACCTCAGCCAGAACCTCCCCCGAGTAGCTGAGGCGCTACCCAGGTCTTCGGCCAGCAAGATGGGAAAAAAAGCTTGTGAAAAATGAGATAAAACAGTGGGAGAACCACCTCGGATTACATTATGTCCATTCCCTGTGCCTTAATCTTGATTTAATATTTTGTTCCTATATTCAATTAACCGTTATCCTCAGAAATTAAGGTTAGGGTTAGGGTCAGGGGTCAAGCTTCCCCTTAGGGTCCTTTTCCCTCATTATGCCTATACCCTTTGCCTTAATCTCGTTGTAATATTATGTCTCTATATTCAATTAACTGTTAACCTCAGAGAACCAGGTTAAGGTTAGGGTCAGGGCTAGGGGTCAAGGTTAAGGTTAGGGTTAAGTTTAGGGTCAGGGGTCAGGGCTAGGTTAGGGTAAGGGCTAGGGGTCAAGGTTAAGGTTAGGGTTAAGTTTAGGGTCAGGGGTCAGGGCTAGGGTTAGGGTTAGGGTTAGGGTTAGGGTTAGGGTTAGGGTTAGGGTTAGGGTTAGGGTTAGGGTTAGGGTTAGGGTTAGGGTTAGGGTTAGGGTTAGGGTTAGGGTTAGGGTTAGGGTTAGGGTTAGGGTTAGGGTTAGGGTTAGGGTTAGGGTTAGGGTTAGGGTTAGGGTTAGGTTTTGGGTTTTGAGACCCACTCCAAAAGGAGCGAGGAGGTGCACGGACCTCCCGGTCCCAGGATCCCCTACCCTCCCTGTCCAAAAAATTGGGCGGTAGACGTTGTCCCCTCCGACCACGACTAACCACCGTCCACTCCGACATTGTTGTCTTTTAGTCTATTTATTATCAAAATTTGAATGTATTGTTAAATTTATTTATTTGCCGAAATATGCCAATGAAATCCAATTCAATCCCCTTATTTATTCCCTTATTTATTTAAACCCCCCAAAAACAATTAATAGTCCAAACCCAGTCTTATGTGCCAAAAACAACAAATAAATCAAATAAATGTCTTTTTAAATGAACTGAATCAAATACGACGTTTCGACCTTAATCGGTCTTCATCAGGTACTAACAAACAAAACAAATGAGAAAAACCAAAAATACATATATTAGTGAAATGGCTGGCTATTTTTCAAGAGAGCAGAGAGTTGTCGACTCTTCGAGAGACAAATGCACAATGAGCCGTTTTTTCTCTCGTCTCCTTTTATACCCTCTCTTTTTTCTGCTTCTTTTTATTCGTTTTTTCTTTCGTTGATTTGTATATAATTTTCTTCACCATACACCACTAAATACACTGGTCTAATTTTTTTCGTTCTGTTGTTTATCTTACATCCAATGTATAATTTGTATTAATATTTTTAATGTCTTTGTAATTCAATCATCAAGCAATATTAAATGTTGGCACTGCGTTTTTAATACTTTTAAAATTTCGTAAATGATTTTAAACTGATTAGTATGTATACATTTTAAATTTTGATGTTCTAAATTTTAAAGAGTTTTTAATAGTTTTTGGTGTTTTTGAAAATTTGTAAATTTTAAGGTTTAAATTTTAGTATGTATACATTCTTAAATTTTGACGTTTTAAATTTTTAAGAGTTTTTAATTGTTTTTAGTGTTTTTGAAAATTTGTAAATTTTAAGGTTTAATTTTTACGTGCGATATCCCCCCCAAAAAACAATTATTTATTTATTAACCAACAAAATTAATACTTTATTAAAAAATGTCCAATCAATGTGTATATTTTGGTAGGTGCAATTAGGGTTAGGGTTAGGGTTAGGGTTAGGGTTAGGGTTAGGGTTAGGGTTGGGATTATGGGTCAGGAGTAGGGATTGGGGTCAGGGATGGGAATGTGGTCAGGATCCGAATTGAGTGGTGTATGGTGAAAATTCAATGCCTAATGTTTAGTCCAATTGGTTCCCTAGTTCCCAATGTAAATATCCAATATCGTTCCCTCCCTTTCCTTTCCCCATCTGACCAATTGATGTTCCTTTGTAATCCTGCCATTCTCATTGAGGCCAAACCATGATGAACAAAATGTTTAACTAAGGGCGTGTCCATTTCCTTCTTGTTCTTGACATTATACCGATGTTGATACATGCGCGTGGACAGACTGTTTCTTGATTCGCCAATATATTGCATCCCACATTTGTTACAAAAAATAATATAAACGCAATTTCTAGATTTTGGGTTGAATACCTGGTCAATTTTAAATACTGCTCCCGTATCCCTGTTTTTAACGAAATGTAGTCTCTTGAATTGTGCGTCCAACAATAAGGGTTTGTCCCACTTTATTGTTGGTAATTTTGCCCGTATTAAAATGTCTGCCAGACTCTTATTCCGCTTGTAGGCAGAAATGACCTTAGTCTCAAAAAATAGTCCATCTCGGACACCCAGTTCCTTAAAATTGGTTTTGAATTTCCTGTTCAACAGAGTACTGATCGATGAGAAGGTCGTGATCAGAGGGATGATTTTCTCCTGACCCTTGACCTTTCTCTCCTGAAAAGTACGAAGGCAGTGTCTGAGAAAGGGCTTACTATACCCCCGTTTCTTCAGAGCTGTAAACAAGATCTTAACTGCTTCGCAAAAATCCTCGTCCCTCGTACAAATCCGGTGAAATCGTAGGAGTTGTGACTTCACAATCCCCCTGAAGGTATGTATTGGATGGAAGCTTGTTTTATGTAAAAGGGCATGTGTGTCTGTAGTCTTAAAATAGACTTTAATGTCTAACCTTGGACTCTTCAAAAAATCGGGTCCCTTAAAAATTGTTGTGTCCAAAAAATTGATTGAATTCTTGTGAAATTCGGTCTTAAGCTGTATAGATGGATCATGGGAGTTGAGAGTCTCCACAAATTCCTTGAAACCTTTTTCTGATCCTTCCCAAATCCCCCATATATCATCCAAGTATCGTAGGTAACAGGTCGGCCGTTGTTGACATTTTGACAATGCCCCTTCCTCCCAATTAGCCATGAAAATATTAGCATAGGCCGGTGCGAATTTCTTGCCCATGGCAGTGCCTTTGATCTGTAAATAGAACTTTTCATCAAACATGAAATCATTACGGGTTAAGTTGATCTCCAATAATTTCAATAATTCGTCGTCCGGTCTCTTTGGGTCCGGATACTTTCGAAAAATCTGTTTAACGCACTCAATTCCGGCCTCAATTGGAATATTTGTATACAAGTTATTAACATCCATGGAGAAAAAGTTAAATTCTGAAGGGACTTGCAGGGCCTTGACCACGTCAATGAAGTGGTACGTATCTTGGACATAGGCAGGATGCTTGATTGACAGTGGAGTCAGATAGAATTCTAGATATTCCGCTGTGAAACAAGTTTCACTGCCACAGTCAGAGACTATTGGTCTTCCCGGAGGGACCTCAAACGGGATCGTCCAACTTTCTGGATCCTTGTGTATCTTCGGTAAAATGTAAAACCGTCTCTCGCGTGGCTGTTGTTTGCCTTTTAAGTATAGTCGTTGTTTGGAACTGATGAATTTTTTACTTACTAAAGAGTCCAATATTTCCGTTACCATATGAATTGTCTCCATATATATTGGCTGGTCCAATTTTTTATAATATTCTGTATCATTCAACTGTCTTTCTACCTCCAATGTGTATTGTTCTCTACTCATGATGACAATTGCTGACCCCTTGTCAGCAGGCTTAATAACAATGTGCTTCATGTTTGCCAATTCCCGTACTGCTTTAACTTCCTGTAGTGACATGTTTGATTTCTCCGGAATTGACTTAAAATGTCTTTTAAAAACATTTCGATCCACCTTTATTAAGTCTTGAATCGTGCTTGGTAACTGGGTGATCGGTGGGGTCCATTGAGATGGGCCTACAAATGGAAGGACCTCTTTCCGATCCGAATTCTTGAAGTGGGCAGTCAACATTATCTTACGGTGATATGTCTGTATATCTGACAACAATTGCGTCTTCTGGCCTTTGCCTATGTCCAAGGTGGGTACAAATGTCAGTCCCTTACTCAGTAGGCTTTGCTGAGGCTCGGAAAGTTTGAAGTTGTTTGATAAAACTACTACATCGGCGGCCTGTAGGGATAGCCTGTTTCCAACCCCTGCCTGTGTCGGATTTAAGGGGTGTAGGAGTTTAAACAGGTTCTCCAATGATCCAACATATGTCTGGCTGTTTCAGGCGTCCAATGTATCCCCTTGTCATCTGTCTGGAACTTCTCCCCAGGCAGAAGGGGAATGTGTGGCATATTCTTTTCAACATGTTGGTTGAGGCCCGCCAAGTTTTCCTGTTCCTCCTCTGGGAGGTGCCAAGAGAAATTCACCAGGGGAATCCAAATCTCCGCAAATGGGAACGTCAGTTTGGCAGCCCTCAGCGCACCTTGCACGTTCTTTATTGTAGTGTCCACTTTGTTTTCCCTGCTATTCAGTCCAAACGCCAACACCAGTTTTTCCACAGTGACTGTAGGTAGTGGCACTGTCCGTTCTAACAGCAGTTGCCCGTGGCGGAAATGGCTACCCGGATAGCTGTCTATCTGTAAGTCACGAGTGGCATAGTCAGGAAACCTTGCAAGATTTGAATCCCCGATGATAAGCCACTTTTTAGCTGGAACCAGATTCCATACTACATTTTTCCGTTGTGTATTCTGGTGTCTGGTCACCCTAAACAATGGTGGTTCCAAGGAAAGAGGTAATAACCCAAAGCCTTCCAATACTCTCTCCTCCTCATTATCCGAGTTCATTTCTTGGTGGACCTGAGCGTCCCCCCCCTCTTGCAATTGCCCCGACTGAGTAATTTGGGCCCCAACAGCCCAGTCTTCCTCCTGAATTTCCTCAATCAGATCCAACAAGTTAGAAGGGGTGTCGTCCAGGGTCAAAAACTCTTTCTCTATGTTAGGCTCTGGCATGAGCAAGGGCTCCAGTTCCTGTATAACATTAATTGCAGTAAGGGCTCCACTCCCCGCTGTACTCGCCCTCCTGCGAACCTCCCTACGCTCCCGTGGGGGTTCGGTCCGTGGAGATTCCCTTACAGGCGTTCCCTGAGCCAAATGTGGAGTCTCCTCATCTGTCCCATCTGTTGCCGTGATCACTGGGACCACCGCTGCCGGCAGGCGATGGATCTGGGATTGCTCAACCTGCTCCACAGACTCTTGTGGACCTTCCGCATTCATCCCCATCTTTCTCATGATCATTGTCTCCGCCTGATCGAGTACTCCCTGTTGGAGCCGAGGTAAATTGCGTCTCGCCCAGCGGATTGCAACTTCATAGGCCTCCTTCCAATTTGGACTAAGAAGACCCGGAATCTCATTCAGAATCACCTCCAATCCCGCCTGGTAATGCTCCTGAAGAATGAGGCAAGTGTTGTAACCCCAATTCCGAGCATTTCCACTAATCAGGTCCCTAGTGCGTTCTGACGGGACCGCAGGCTTAATCATGTTCGACAGGATCCCCACCATCCTAGTTATTGAATGTGGTTCTGGTTTCCCGGGCCCGGGAGACACATTCTGCAGATGGTGGACCTGTCGGATCACTGTATACAGCTTTCGTACCATCTTCCCAAATTGGGGGCTAGCTGGTTGCCTTCTGACACTGGGGTCAAACGCCCTCGGAGGAGTCTTCCCCCGGGTCAGTCGGAGAGTTGCACTAACAGCATCCGCATATGAGCGGTAATGCGGACCAGGAGGGCGAGGGAACCCGGGAGGGGGTACTGGCCGGTTAGGTTTTGGGTTTTGAGACCCACTCCAAAAGGAGCGAGGAGGTGCACGGACCTCCCGGTCCCAGGATCCCCTACCCTCCCTGTCCAAAAAATTGGGCGGTAGACGTTGTCCCCTCCGACCACGACTAACCACCGTCCACTCCGACATTGTTGTCTTTTAGTCTATTTATTATCAAAATTTGAATGTATTGTTAAATTTATTTATTTGCCGAAATATGCCAATGAAATCCAATTCAATCCCCTTATTTATTCCCTTATTTATTTAAACCCCCCAAAAACAATTAATAGTCCAAACCCAGTCTTATGTGCCAAAAACAACAAATAAATCAAATAAATGTCTTTTTAAATGAACTGAATCAAATACGACGTTTCGACCTTAATCGGTCTTCATCAGGTACTAACAAACAAAACAAATGAGAAAAACCAAAAATACATATATTAGTGAAATGGCTGGCTATTTTTCAAGAGAGCAGAGAGTTGTCGACTCTTCGAGAGACAAATGCACAATGAGCCGTTTTTTCTCTCGTCTCCTTTTATACCCTCTCTTTTTTCTGCTTCTTTTTATTCGTTTTTTCTTTCGTTGATTTGTATATAATTTTCTTCACCATACACCACTAAATACACTGGTCTAATTTTTTTCGTTCTGTTGTTTATCTTACATCCAATGTATAATTTGTATTAATATTTTTAATGTCTTTGTAATTCAATCATCAAGCAATATTAAATGTTGGCACTGCGTTTTTAATACTTTTAAAATTTCGTAAATGATTTTAAACTGATTAGTATGTATACATTTTAAATTTTGATGTTCTAAATTTTAAAGAGTTTTTAATAGTTTTTGGTGTTTTTGAAAATTTGTAAATTTTAAGGTTTAAATTTTAGTATGTATACATTCTTAAATTTTGACGTTTTAAATTTTTAAGAGTTTTTAATTGTTTTTAGTGTTTTTGAAAATTTGTAAATTTTAAGGTTTAATTTTTACGTGCGATATCCCCCCCAAAAAACAATTATTTATTTATTAACCAACAAAATTAATACTTTATTAAAAAATGTCCAATCAATGTGTATATTTTGGTAGGTGCAATTAGGGTTAGGGTTAGGGTTAGGGTTAGGGTTAGGGTTAGGGTTAGGGTTGGGATTATGGGTCAGGAGTAGGGATTGGGGTCAGGGATGGGAATGTGGTCAGGATCCGAATTGAGTGGTGTATGGTGAAAATTCAATGCCTAATGTTTAGTCCAATTGGTTCCCTAGTTCCCAATGTAAATATCCAATATCGTTCCCTCCCTTTCCTTTCCCCATCTGACCAATTGATGTTCCTTTGTAATCCTGCCATTCTCATTGAGGCCAAACCATGATGAACAAAATGTTTAACTAAGGGCGTGTCCATTTCCTTCTTGTTCTTGACATTATACCGATGTTGATACATGCGCGTGGACAGACTGTTTCTTGATTCGCCAATATATTGCATCCCACATTTGTTACAAAAAATAATATAAACGCAATTTCTAGATTTTGGGTTGAATACCTGGTCAATTTTAAATACTGCTCCCGTATCCCTGTTTTTAACGAAATGTAGTCTCTTGAATTGTGCGTCCAACAATAAGGGTTTGTCCCACTTTATTGTTGGTAATTTTGCCCGTATTAAAATGTCTGCCAGACTCTTATTCCGCTTGTAGGCAGAAATGACCTTAGTCTCAAAAAATAGTCCATCTCGGACACCCAGTTCCTTAAAATTGGTTTTGAATTTCCTGTTCAACAGAGTACTGATCGATGAGAAGGTCGTGATCAGAGGGATGATTTTCTCCTGACCCTTGACCTTTCTCTCCTGAAAAGTACGAAGGCAGTGTCTGAGAAAGGGCTTACTATACCCCCGTTTCTTCAGAGCTGTAAACAAGATCTTAACTGCTTCGCAAAAATCCTCGTCCCTCGTACAAATCCGGTGAAATCGTAGGAGTTGTGACTTCACAATCCCCCTGAAGGTATGTATTGGATGGAAGCTTGTTTTATGTAAAAGGGCATGTGTGTCTGTAGTCTTAAAATAGACTTTAATGTCTAACCTTGGACTCTTCAAAAAATCGGGTCCCTTAAAAATTGTTGTGTCCAAAAAATTGATTGAATTCTTGTGAAATTCGGTCTTAAGCTGTATAGATGGATCATGGGAGTTGAGAGTCTCCACAAATTCCTTGAAACCTTTTTCTGATCCTTCCCAAATCCCCCATATATCATCCAAGTATCGTAGGTAACAGGTCGGCCGTTGTTGACATTTTGACAATGCCCCTTCCTCCCAATTAGCCATGAAAATATTAGCATAGGCCGGTGCGAATTTCTTGCCCATGGCAGTGCCTTTGATCTGTAAATAGAACTTTTCATCAAACATGAAATCATTACGGGTTAAGTTGATCTCCAATAATTTCAATAATTCGTCGTCCGGTCTCTTTGGGTCCGGATACTTTCGAAAAATCTGTTTAACGCACTCAATTCCGGCCTCAATTGGAATATTTGTATACAAGTTATTAACATCCATGGAGAAAAAGTTAAATTCTGAAGGGACTTGCAGGGCCTTGACCACGTCAATGAAGTGGTACGTATCTTGGACATAGGCAGGATGCTTGATTGACAGTGGAGTCAGATAGAATTCTAGATATTCCGCTGTGAAACAAGTTTCACTGCCACAGTCAGAGACTATTGGTCTTCCCGGAGGGACCTCAAACGGGATCGTCCAACTTTCTGGATCCTTGTGTATCTTCGGTAAAATGTAAAACCGTCTCTCGCGTGGCTGTTGTTTGCCTTTTAAGTATAGTCGTTGTTTGGAACTGATGAATTTTTTACTTACTAAAGAGTCCAATATTTCCGTTACCATATGAATTGTCTCCATATATATTGGCTGGTCCAATTTTTTATAATATTCTGTATCATTCAACTGTCTTTCTACCTCCAATGTGTATTGTTCTCTACTCATGATGACAATTGCTGACCCCTTGTCAGCAGGCTTAATAACAATGTGCTTCATGTTTGCCAATTCCCGTACTGCTTTAACTTCCTGTAGTGACATGTTTGATTTCTCCGGAATTGACTTAAAATGTCTTTTAAAAACATTTCGATCCACCTTTATTAAGTCTTGAATCGTGCTTGGTAACTGGGTGATCGGTGGGGTCCATTGAGATGGGCCTACAAATGGAAGGACCTCTTTCCGATCCGAATTCTTGAAGTGGGCAGTCAACATTATCTTACGGTGATATGTCTGTATATCTGACAACAATTGCGTCTTCTGGCCTTTGCCTATGTCCAAGGTGGGTACAAATGTCAGTCCCTTACTCAGTAGGCTTTGCTGAGGCTCGGAAAGTTTGAAGTTGTTTGATAAAACTACTACATCGGCGGCCTGTAGGGATAGCCTGTTTCCAACCCCTGCCTGTGTCGGATTTAAGGGGTGTAGGAGTTTAAACAGGTTCTCCAATGATCCAACATATGTCTGGCTGTTTCAGGCGTCCAATGTATCCCCTTGTCATCTGTCTGGAACTTCTCCCCAGGCAGAAGGGGAATGTGTGGCATATTCTTTTCAACATGTTGGTTGAGGCCCGCCAAGTTTTCCTGTTCCTCCTCTGGGAGGTGCCAAGAGAAATTCACCAGGGGAATCCAAATCTCCGCAAATGGGAACGTCAGTTTGGCAGCCCTCAGCGCACCTTGCACGTTCTTTATTGTAGTGTCCACTTTGTTTTCCCTGCTATTCAGTCCAAACGCCAACACCAGTTTTTCCACAGTGACTGTAGGTAGTGGCACTGTCCGTTCTAACAGCAGTTGCCCGTGGCGGAAATGGCTACCCGGATAGCTGTCTATCTGTAAGTCACGAGTGGCATAGTCAGGAAACCTTGCAAGATTTGAATCCCCGATGATAAGCCACTTTTTAGCTGGAACCAGATTCCATACTACATTTTTCCGTTGTGTATTCTGGTGTCTGGTCACCCTAAACAATGGTGGTTCCAAGGAAAGAGGTAATAACCCAAAGCCTTCCAATACTCTCTCCTCCTCATTATCCGAGTTCATTTCTTGGTGGACCTGAGCGTCCCCCCCCTCTTGCAATTGCCCCGACTGAGTAATTTGGGCCCCAACAGCCCAGTCTTCCTCCTGAATTTCCTCAATCAGATCCAACAAGTTAGAAGGGGTGTCGTCCAGGGTCAAAAACTCTTTCTCTATGTTAGGCTCTGGCATGAGCAAGGGCTCCAGTTCCTGTATAACATTAATTGCAGTAAGGGCTCCACTCCCCGCTGTACTCGCCCTCCTGCGAACCTCCCTACGCTCCCGTGGGGGTTCGGTCCGTGGAGATTCCCTTACAGGCGTTCCCTGAGCCAAATGTGGAGTCTCCTCATCTGTCCCATCTGTTGCCGTGATCACTGGGACCACCGCTGCCGGCAGGCGATGGATCTGGGATTGCTCAACCTGCTCCACAGACTCTTGTGGACCTTCCGCATTCATCCCCATCTTTCTCATGATCATTGTCTCCGCCTGATCGAGTACTCCCTGTTGGAGCCGAGGTAAATTGCGTCTCGCCCAGCGGATTGCAACTTCATAGGCCTCCTTCCAATTTGGACTAAGAAGACCCGGAATCTCATTCAGAATCACCTCCAATCCCGCCTGGTAATGCTCCTGAAGAATGAGGCAAGTGTTGTAACCCCAATTCCGAGCATTTCCACTAATCAGGTCCCTAGTGCGTTCTGACGGGACCGCAGGCTTAATCATGTTCGACAGGATCCCCACCATCCTAGTTATTGAATGTGGTTCTGGTTAGGGTTAGGGTTAGGGTTAGGGTTAGGGTTAGGGTTAGG